>NC_084481.1:179490308-179610809 GCF_030035675.1 Rhineura floridana | reverse complement strand
TTCATTCTTCTGAAATAAGAGAAGGAATGAGTTAAATCAAGGTACTTTGATATAATCCCCCTTTAGTCTTACTGACTTCAATGGGAAGAAAACAATTTAAGTCCAAATACTCCAGTTTAATACAATTGAGGGTCAAATGTTGGCATCTCATAGTTCTTGATTCTGAGCCAAGTTCTATAATCTGTGTGGGGTGAAAAAAACAGTAATTCTAATTAATATTTCACTAGTCCTCTTTTGTTTCACTGGTTTTTAACTGATTCAATTAAAACTGAGTTCAGTAGCAAGAGGACCATCATATTGAATGCATCAACATATTATTATGAGCATGGGGGCTGGAATGGATGATTCCTGTGGGTCCCCTTCCATCCTCTGATTTGGAATCTTGTGCCTAGGGGTGGGAAACTCTGCTGTGCTGGTCAGATGAGCTTCTTTTGTTAAACAAATAGAGTAGCCAGGTTTGTAATGGGTCTATCAGGTGCCCAGCAACTGGTGAATGTGCCAGGAAGACCTTTTTGTCACTGAAATTCTTCAGGAGAGCCTCCCCCCTTCTGTGGCCTAGGAGAGGTTTATATTTTCAGTTATGTCCAGGAATTGTTGGGGACTGGAGGCAGGCAGAGAGACTGGCTCTCTGCACTATGGCTTTGGGGTGCCTCCTGTAACAATGATGGGAAAGCTGGATATTGGACTGCTGATGCCTTGAACCCCTCCATCCTAAGCTCAGGTTGGAATACGTGTAAATAAACAAACCATATTTCATAAAGACACCGCAGTCTCCACTGACCTTTTTCCCAAAGGAAACTAAACCCTGGATGAGCGCAGGGACCCTGAAACCTCACCGCTCAGAGATTGGGGAGGCGCACAACAATATATATTGCTAGGGAGAGGGAGAGGAGAGGGAGGGAGGGAGAGAGAGAGAGAGAGAGAGTTTTAAAGCAACAAACAAAACTTCACCCAAGTTTGCTCTGGATCTCTGTAAGGATTCTGTTAATCACTTAAAATTATATACACGTAATTGTGATTAACAAAACAGAGGTTTTTATTTTACTAGCAAAATGTTCTGGCTTCTGCCTTCATCAGCTGCTAACATACAAATGCTGTTACCAAGGTGGCAGTTATAGAGCTTTGAGGATGGAATGCTCAGAGGGGCTTCATTTGCAGAAGCTAAGTAGTGGTGGTACTGTCCTCCAGGTTCAGGCCATGTGGTGCCAATGTGTCCAGAGAGTAAATCCAAAAGTTCTCCCTTTAGTTAATGCTGCTGGATCTGTTGGCATCTCTATGGCTGTTATAGAAAAGTCCAACAGTCTGTGGTCCTCAGTGTTAAAATGTTTTACAATTGGTTGCTCCACCTTTTTTTGTCAAGATTAACGTTCCTGCCTATTTGGTAAGGGACGAGTTTGCCACACCCTATTAGAGGGAAGGCTCGGGAAAGTTCGAGAAAGGTTTGTAATAAGTCAGGTGGTTCATCTTGACCAATTGGGCAAGGGTTTGAGCAGCTATATATAAACTGCTCCTCCGTAGGCATGCGCCTTTTTTGCCTTGCGGCACCCACCCTCCCTTCCCTTGTCAGTATGGGCTTTGCCAGTCGCCTGAAGGGGCTGAGTAGGAATTTTTTTTTGGAGATTCTGATTTCAGAATGTCTTTGGTTTTGCCTACTCCATACTCCTTGGGTTTGATTCAATTGGCTTCTTATAGGGGGGTTGTGGTGTTTCCGGTTTGGCTGGCGTTGAATTCGGGCAGGTGAGGTAATTGGGGTTAAAATTGAGGTGGATGAGGCATTTTGGTAAAGGGCACCCCCTGGTGAGACATCAAGGCGTAAGGTCTGGTGTGGATTTGGGGGGTGTCCACGTGGGACCGGCTTGTGCATCATGGTGAATGTCTGTACAGTGGGGCCAGGGTGCGGAGGTTGGAACCACATACCTGACTCCAATTGCAAGGAGGGAGAAGTTTTCCCACATCCTTGTCTGGGGACTTGCAGTTCAATGTGACTGACTTGCCTCCTGGTTTGGAGGGTCTAGACCCTCATAGATAAGTGGAGCCTCACCTGCCCGAAGGATTTGATATTTATTAATTGGAGAATTGGAATTTGATTTGTTTATGTGTTATATTTTAATAAATGTAACATTTCAACCATATATGTGTCACGAGTCTTCCTTGGTGTGTTGGCAATGCCCATTTGTGGTTTCTGAAGCGTGGGCATAGGTCAGTTGCAGTTTTTTCTATGTATTGGATATGACATCCTGTTTTTTTGCATTCGATGACACAAATTATATTGCACACACACATATCCTGGTGTTGCCAGGTCTCTGGTTTTTGCCTGGATACTCCAATTTTTGGGGGTCCTCTCAAGGACTCTGGGTGAGTCACCTTTATCTTCAATCTCTAAGCTTTCATTTTTTAAAAATTAAGTTTCTAGGTGGTCTGGTTCAAGAGATATATACCAAAACATCACCCCCCCACAACTTCTGTTAAAGCTGGCTGCTCTAATTCTCACTTTTTTGGATTTTTAGCCAACAAGTGAAGTCAGGGTTGTGATTGACAAGAGATATGCCGACCTCCAGGCAAGAGCTAGAACCCATTGCAAATCTTGAAAACAGTTTCCTTTTCCTGTTTGCCTGCACATCAGAAGTTGAATGAGTGTACATGTTATATTTTTCTAATTATAAGGAGTCAAGTTTAAATTTTATTGGCCTGTTGAAGAGAGCTGTTTATTTGTCTAATTCATAGCCTGTTTTGAAACATTATGAAATTTTATTCCATTACCCACTTTTCTGGGAGTAAAGCTGCAATGCTAATCCCACATTATTATTTATTAGATTTATAACCCACCATTCCTCCCAGTAGGAGCCCAGTGGGGCAAACAAAAGCACTACAAGCATGCTAAAACGTCGTAAAAACATACTTTAAAATACATTTTAAAAATCCTTAGAAATATATTAAAACAAAACATCTTTAAAAACATATTTTTTCAAAAAAGCTTTAAAAACATATTAAAAAGCAATTCCAACACAGGTGTAGACTGGGATAAGGTCTCTACTTAAAAGGCTTGTTGAAAGAGGAAGGTCTTCAGTAGGTGCTGAAAAGATAACAGAGATGGTGCCTGTTTAACATTTAATGGGAGGGAATTCCAAAGGATAGGTGCCACTACACTAAAGGTCCGCTTCCCATGTTGTGCAGAATGGACCTCCTGATAAGATGGTATCTGCAGGAGAGGGCTTGCATACTGATCAACTGGGTATATAAGGAGTCTTTCAGGCATCCTGGTCCCAAGCTGTATAGGACTTCGTATACCAAAACCAGCCCCTTAATCTTAGCCCTGTAGCTAATGAGCAGCCAGTGTAATTCATTCAGCAGCGGGGTGACATATTGGCGATACCCTGCCCCACTGAGCAGTCTCACTGCTGCATTTTGCACCAGCTGCAGCTTCCATACCAACCTCAAGGGCAGCCCCACATACAGTGCATTACAGTAATCCAGCCTAGAGGTTACCAGTGCATGGACAACAATGGTCAAGCTATCCCGGTCCAGAAATGGCCACAGCTGTCTTACCAGCCGAACCTGGCAAAAGCCACTCCTAGCCACTGTGGTCACCTGGGCCTCGAGTGACAAAGATGGGTCCAGGAGCACCCCCAGACTACAGACCTGCTCTTTCAGAGGGAGTATGACCCATCCAAAGCAGGCAACTGACCAATTATCCAAACTCAGGAACCACCAACCCACAGCATCTCCATCTTGCTAGGATTCAGTGTCAGAGGCTGTCCACCACTGAGTCCATGCACCTGTCCAGGGCTTGAATGGCCTCTCCCGATTCAGATGTTACAGAGAAACGGAGCTGGGTATCATCAGCGTACTGCTGACACCTCACCCCAAATCTCCTGATGACCACTCCCAAGGGCATCATATAGATGTTAAACTGCATGGGGGACAAGGTGATACCCTGTGGCATCCCACAACACAACTCGCCCAATGATATTCTCTGAAAATGACCCTGGAGTTAGGATTGGAACCACTGGAAAACAGTGCCTCCAATACCCATCTCACCAAGTCAGCCCAGAAGGATACCATGGTCAATGGTATCAAAAGCTGCCAAGAGATCAAGTAAGAATAACAGGGTTGCACTCCCCCTGTCCTTCTTCTGATAGAGGTCACTCATTCAGGTGACCAAGGCTGATTCAGTCCCATAACCAAGCCTGAATCCAGACTGGAATGGGTCAAGATAATCTGTTTCATCCAAGAGTACTTGCAATTACTGTGCCACAACCCTCTCAATCACCTTCCCTAAAAAAGGGGGGGTATTTGCAACCAGGCGGTAGTTGTCACAAACCAGTGGGTCCAGGGTGGGCTTTTTCAGGAGCGGCTGGATCACCTCCTCTTTCAGGGCAGCTGGAACCGCTCCCTCCCACAACAAACACACCCTGGATCCATTCAGTCAAACCCCCTCAGCAAGCTTTAATAAGCCAAGAAGGGCAAGGGTTTGGGATGTTTCCGGCAACCCTAATATATGCCACTAATTCATACACGGTGGTTATATATGTAACTATATATATATACATATATATATATATACACACAACTATATATGGTGGTATATAATAATATCTATAGACAACAACAATAATATTTATTTATTTTTTAGATTTATATCTTACCCTTCCTCCTAGTAGGAGGCCATGGCAAGAAACAAAAGCAAAAAAACTTCTCTAAAACATAACCGACTTTAAAATGTATTACAGCAAAACATCCTTAAAAACATATTAAAACAAAACATCTTTAAAAACATCTTTTTTAAAAAAAAGCTTTAAAAACATATTAAAAAGCAATTAAAATGACATTGCTAATATGATATACAGATATATAATGAAAATGAATGATGCCCTGAATCTTGTATGAGGTATGGCAGCTGTGCCTTAGATAAAAAGTCAAATCTGCTCCCTGAGTTACTAAAGATTGACAATACTATTTCAGTTAAGTTTATTGTTCATACTAAACCATTACAAAGTGTAGTACGAAAGAAAACAAATTTGATTTTGAAGTTGACTTTTTGTGCTTGGAGCATGTGATGAGGGAGAATGTTCTGACAGCTCAAGCTTACTCAAGCTTAATGACTGATCTAAATTGGAGCTTGAGAGATAAAAGAAATTCTTTAGTGATGCCTCAGTTGTCATTGATTGCTATGAGCAATTTTAAAGCTATTCAAGATGAGAATTGCCAGCTTGGTTCTAAAAGAGGAGAGAGTGGTACATAAGATTAGAGGCTGGTGCAAAATGGTATCTCATAAAACAGAGAGGAGGGTGGGAGAGAGCAGGTTTGTATTATGTGCATGCATAGATGACAATCTTAAGTACCTATGGAGTGTATATATCTGTAGAAAATGACTTATTGGAAGCACTAGCTGCACTAGATAAAATAAAAATGAAAGGCATGTTGATCATTGATGATTTTATTGTCATCTACAAAACAAAAAGCAAGGTGCCCAAGACAACAAGCCAGTTAAGAAATGTAGAGCAGAGGCTCAGTTACAGCCTTTATAGAAAGACTTATTTCTCTATGGGTTTGCCAAGAAGCTAAGCTGTTAAAGTTTTTTTCCCCTGAGAGATCACCTTCCAATAGATATTCATTCCAATATTTACTATTGGACTATGACCTGGGAGTCCAGGTTCGAATCCCTACATAGCCGTGAAGCTCATTGGATGACCTTGGGCCAGTCACTGCCTCTCAGCCTCATGAAAACCCTATTCATAGGGTCACCATAAGTTGGAATTGACTTGAAGGCAGTACATTTACATTTTTTTACTTCTGGTGTGTTTTTATTGAAACAGATTAGAAGTCTGTTTCAATAAATGACTTGGGCAAATAGAAAATTCTAATGAAAACACACCCAGCTGATCTTATAAAAACAAAATCATAATAGCATGCAAACAGAATTTTGGCCTGCAGCAGGGCATTTTTAAGGGACTGTTACTGGGTGTCCTTTTTTATAATTCTTCAAATGGCTTGCACATGGTAGCCTCTCTATCGTGTAGAAGCCCTGACATTTGGATTTAGGTGAAACTGGTTCAAACTAAATCAAACAGCTTTGCAAATGCATTTATACAAATTACTAGTCTAGCAAAATTATTATTTACCTGCTCACCCACCAGTAAATACATGAATTAAAAAGTAAATTAAAATTAGAAAACTGCTGCTTATGATTCACACCCTGCTGTAGTAGATTTTTTTTTTTTAAAAAGAACAAAGATACAGAGAATCAGACATCACATTGTACAGGGAGAGAGATTTTGTTAATAAGTTTTTGGGGAAGTGGTTGTTTGTAATAACCCTAAGAATTATTGTGTAATGTGTCCCTGTGCTCTGCTATTTCTTTTCAGTTTCACTACAATTCCATATCTCTAGCCAGTGTTTCAGTGGCCTCCAATCTGAATTTGTGTTCTTGGTTCATTCATTAAATTTTATGTGTCCATTTGTATCCCCTGGATGTCCACAAGCTAGGACTGGGTGGCCATTTGGACTTAAAATGAGTTGCACTGTTGTTTTTGTACAGGTACAATGTTTTAGTAAGTTTCTGAACTATGAGTTCAGTTCTCCTGAGGCAGCTGCTTCCTGCAACTATTCTGGTCTCCTTTGCCATGCCAGGAAAGCAATTAAGAGAAGTTTCACTTTAAAAATTAAATTAATACCTATACCTTTTCATAAGGAAATGCTGACACACAGGAACTATACATCTCTTTGAACTACAGGTGCTAGAATTAACTGTATAAGCACATAGTCTCTGTTCTATAGAAGGCCCTGGGCCAGCCAGCTAACACTGCTTCTGATGGCTCTATCAGCAAATTTCACACATCCTATTTTGGTAGTACATAAGTTCACATCAGAAGAGTTAAATAAGGTGAATTATTTATAATGATCATTTACACAGTTGGATGGAGGTCTAAAACTGTTGTAACTAAGGTTCTTGACACGTTATACTCTTCAAAACCATTTTGAAATGGAATCGGATTGAAAGGATACCTTTTTCAACATTTTTAACAAACTAGGGAAGAAATGCCCCCCAGACATGCACACACATACAGTATTCCAGTTCCCCATTGCCTGTGCTAAGTTAATAAGGTCTCATTAGGCTTCCAGCGCATTGACCTTACCCTGGAAGACAATCTTACTCAACCACGAGTGATTGCCAATGAATGAATGAAGGAGAAGCTGGTTGAGCACTACAGGGGAGGGGAGATGCACTGCAATACATAACAATACTGTCCTTCCCGCCTTGCCTTCCTCCAACTGCAAACCCTTAGGTTTGACAACTCCCTCCCCCATCCATCAATATTTGTGTTCATTTCATTTACACATTTAACATGTATTTGCTATATTCGCATTCCCTTAGTAACTTTGTCCTGCCCCTCTTTTAGGATGCCTAAACTGTATTTTTAAAAGCTCAACTGAAGTTTTAAGTCACTGCAATACTAGAAATACGGGGACTGAAGGAAAATTTCATTTGGGGGGAAGAATTATCATTGGGGAGTAATGTTGGGCTGGTGACCAGTAGGCATTACTGTCTCTAGTAGTTTTCCATGAAGCCTGCAAGTTTCAAGACGTAACTGTGGTTAAGGGGGAGTTATGTCTATGCTCTGTCTGGGAACGGACTGCCAGGGTCGTTGCTATGGTAGCCATCTGATAACAGCTGGGAAAGTTCTAACAGAGTCTATGTGTTGTGTTCTTCTGAATTATGCCTCTGAGCTGAGAGGCTGTCTTTTGTGTTTATCTATGGAGAGAGATGTACCCAGAAGGGGGGGTGACTGAAGAATCTCTACATGTATTTACTCTTAAGCCTCTGGCCTTAATGTCTTAATAAAGACTCTTAACATGCTCTGAAGACGTTTTCTTGCTCAACTTAACTCCAACGTAATGTATGCTGTTTCACACAACAACACACAAGCCAACAGTGGTAGCAGAGGATGGTTACGCTCCACAGCGCATTACACGGGAGTAAGTTGCTGGTCTGAACTGCAGACGGAGTTCCAGAGAGGGCAGCTTGATTGATTGAACCAGACGGAGGTGAGCAACATGGTTGTAAACCTGTCTGGGGGAGGGTTGCCGATGGAACGACTTAATGAGAAGAATTTTGCCAGCTGGAAGCCAAGGATGAGGGCTTTGCTGATAACAGAGGATTTATGGGACGTGATTGAGGAAAAACCCCCGGCGGTACCGACCGCGGCCTGGAAGCGTCGAGACCAGAGGGCACAGGCGTTTATAATCTTGGCTCTATCGGATTCTCAACTGATGTGTGTGAGAGATGAGCCGTCGGCTAAACAGACGTGGGACGCGTTGCAGGATTTGTCCCAGGAATGGCAGCGGAGGCAGGAGGCGCAGAGAGCCCAGCCGGTGGAGGCTGTCAGGAAGCAAGAGGTGAAACATGCCATGCCGAAGGATAATAAACAGGAGCAGCAACAGAGGCTGAAGGCTTGTTTTGTTTGCAGAGATCGTCGACATCTCCAGCGCGATTGTCCAGTCAAGCAAAACTCCAGGGACAGAGGCTTGAAGCAGGGAAGTGTGAACTTTGTTTGTAAACAGAAGTCTAAAGACTTGGAACAAATTAACTTTATTGTCGACAGCGGAGCAAGCCATATATTAATCAAAGACAGGAGTCTGTTTTACACGTCTACAGATGAGCAGGACTTTGTGTTACTTGCTGATGGATCACGGAAATCCGTAAAAGCACGTGGTCTGGTTAAGTTTGACAAACTTGGACTAATGTCAGAATGTTTGTTCGTTCCAGGATTGGCTCATAATATTTTATCTGTGAGAAAAATGGTGAGTTGTCAATTTTCAGTCTGGTTTAATAAAGGAAAATGTTGGGTGCAAAGAGGAGAAAATGTTGTCTGTCAGGGTTTCATGACACAAGGGCAGTTTAAAATGACCGTGGGTGTGAAGTGTGCTAATGCCTTGAGTTTAATGGGGCGGAAAGGGAATGACCGCCAGAGCTGTAAGAAGACAGCTGTTAAAAGCACACAGCCACAGTATTCATGTAATGCAGTCAGGCTGATGCCTGAAAGAGTGCATCGTAGCCGAGTTTACAAGCCACAGGGTAAGAGACGTGGCAAACGTGCACCTAGAGCACAAGAGAATGCATATTTCAAAGTTTGGTGTCCAGAAACACAGCAGTTAATTCTGAGTAGAAGCATTAAAGTTGCAGAAAAACCTTGGGATCAAAGGGAGCAACTGAGCAGGCAGGTGGACACAAAGAATTTGGGGCCTGTCACACACTATTTAGGCATGGATATTGTGCGTGCAGAAGACGGAAGCATAACATTGAGTCAGGAAAGTAAAATAAATCAGATCATAGAAGAATGCAAAATGACAGAATGCAATGTTGTGAAGACTCCAATGGTTGTGGCTTTCCAACAGAATGTGCAGGAGACGCCTTGTACAGATCCTGAGAAGTACAGGTGCATAATAGGGAAATTGCAATATTTGGTGAAGGTGTCTCGCCCAGACATATGTAATGCAGTCAGTATTTTAAGCCGGAAGGTAGAGCATCCTTCAGAGGCTGACTGGCAAGGGATTAAAAGGATAGTGCGTTATCTGAAAGGCACGAAGACAAAGGGTCTGGTTTTGTCAGGAGCAAAGACAGGAGGTCTTGAATGTTTTGTGGATGCAGATCATGCAGAGGAGCTGAGCAGTCATAAGTCAATCTCTGGCATAGTTGTGATGTGGCACGGGTCATGCATTGACTGGAGTAGCAAGAAACAAAATGTGGTTGCAACATCAAGTGCAGAAGCCGAGTATGTGGCCCTATCACAGGCCTGTAATGAGCTACAGTGGTTCGCAATGCTCATGCAGGAGATAGGCATTGATATGCAATTTCCGATTACTGTATATGAAGACAATCAGACCTGCATTAAGATAGCCACATCAGAAGCTCATACCAAGAGAACAAAACATATTAGTGTCAGATACTTTCACGTAAGGGATTGTGTGCAGCAGGGGTTTGTTAACCTAAAATTTTGTGACACTAACAACATGGTGGCTGACATAATGACCAAGCCTTTGTGCGAGGAGAAATTTGGCAAACTGGTGATAAGGCTTGGAATGAACCAAAGTTTGAGTGAATAAAGTTCTGAAATGTACTGCTATGTACTGAGATGTATTTCATGTGTATTTTGCAGTCTTAATGGAAAAAAGGGAAGCTGTTGGGCTGGTGACCAGTAGGCATTACTGTCTCTAGTAGTTTTCCATGAAGCCTGCAAGTTTCAAGACGTAACTGTGGTTAAGGAGGAGTTATGTCTATGCTCTGTCTGGGAACGGACTGCCAGGGTCGTTGCTATGGTAGCCATCTGATAACAGCTGGGAAAGTTCTAACAGAGTCTATGTGTTGTGTTCTTCTGAATTATGCCTCTGAGCTGAGAGGCTGTCTTTTGTGTTTATCTATGGAGAGAGATGTACCCAGAAGGGGGGGTGACTGAAGAATCTCTACATGTATTTACTCTTAAGCCTCTGGCCTTAATGTCTTAATAAAGACTCTTAATATGCTCTGAAGACGTTTTCTTGCTCAACTTAACTCCAACGTAATGTATGCTGTTTCACACAACAACACACAAGCCAACAAGTAATGCCCTCATTTGCCCCTGTCACTACACCTCTGATGCCACTACAGCATTCCTGCCCTATAGCCATTCAAGTCTCTGCTTAAATACCTGCAGCAAAGGAGATCGAGCCACCTCGCAAGACAGCCTGTTCATCTGTTGAACAGCTGTTTCTTCTGATATTTTGTTCTGATGCTGTCTATCTCCCTGTAGCTTCAGCCACTGGTTCTAGTCCTGCAATAAATAACTTAAGAGGTGCTTTCTTTTCTTGACTGTCACCAATACTATTTCTCCTGTCATCAACCAACTGGCCGCTACTATCTTTGGATCATGTACAGTGGACTTGCTCCTCATGGACTCCTGCTTGTTTGTAGAACACAATGAGATAAAATGGTTTACTTTGTGTATTGTATTTTCATGTTTCAGACATAGAAAGAACATAATATTCATTCTTTGTTAATGTATTTATATATTGATTTTCAACAATACAAGTTATGCAATAACGAAAAGTGAAATTAATATTTCCTTCCCCTCAGTCCCTCCTCTCTTCCTGTCTTTGAGTGTCCAGCAGTTCCATTTTCTAAATTAACATGTGCACAGATGTCATATATATATTTGAATGTTTACAAAATGTGATATAACTTGATACCTGGTTATCTCAATAGATCTATCCACAATTGTCCATGCATTGCAATATTTATTCTTGATCTAAATTTTGAAGGAATTCTATGTCACTGAAAGGATATGTTCAAAATCTCACATTGTTTCCCTGTGCTACACTGAGGAGGAAAACTCCAGGATAACTGTTAGTCTCTATGGTGTCTTTATTGTGATGCAGCAGGGACTGGGAGCCTGTGGCCCTCAAAGTGTTGTACTCCAACTCCCATCAGCCCCAGCCAGCATGACCAATGTTCCCGAATGTATAACTAGTTCTCCATCCTTGCCATACAGTGTGGTAAAATTGGTATTATGCATATTGGTTTTGTAGAACTTCTTATTTCCAGTAGCATATCAAAGTTCATGGAACTTGAATGACAGGTTAGTTTTTCCTCCATCGACTGACAGGCGACCCTTTCCAGGTATCTTTTTCAAATTGTGTATAGGGTTTGTTATTCATCAACTTGTAGAGGTTTGCAATTTATTAATTTGTCGTTAAAACTGTGCTTGTTCATTAATTTAGAGCTAAAAAAATCCAGTGCATGAACAGAAGGAACTTCAACTTCCACAGGGGAGGGTAATAATTTCCTGTCTACAGTAGCTCCCCATACCCCTGAAAACTGAAGATTTAGTAATTCTCCACAGTGGCTTTTCAGAGGGGGGATGCAGATGGAGAGGATTTGTGACCACATGCATCCATACATTTTTTTAAATCATGCCTTGCAGTTTGCTTTCATATTATTTTCATTATTATTATTACTGCAACCTGTTGCACACTTTCATGACAAAGTGGAGATTCCTTCAAATAAAGAAAATCTTGTAGTTTTTATATGCCTTCAATTTGATTACAACCTATGGCGACCCTATGAATCAGTGACCTCCAATAGTATCTGTTGTGAACCACCCTGATCACATCTTGTAAGTTCAGACTTCCTCTTCTTCTACTCCCTTCTGTTGTTCCCAACATTATTGTCTTTTCTAGTGAGACATGTCTTCTCATTATGTGTCCAAAGTATGATAACCTCAGTTTCACCATTTTAGCTTCTAGTGATAGTTCTGGTTTAATTTGTTCTCACACCCAATTATTTGTCTTTTTCATGGTCCATGGTATCCGCAAAGCTCTCCCCCAATACCACATTTCAAATGAGTTGATTTTTCTCTTATCCGCTTTTTTCACTGTCCAACTTCCACATCCATACATAGAGATTGGGAATACCATGGTCTGAATGATCCTGACTTTGGTGTTCAGTGATACATCTTTGCATTTGAGGACTTTTTCTAGTTCTTTCATAGCTGCCCTACCCAGTCCTGGCCTTCTTCTAATTTTTTGACTATTGTCTCCATTTTGGTTAATGACTGTGCCAAGGTATTGATAATCCTTGACAAGTTCAATGTCCTCGTTGCCAGCTTTGAAGTTACATAAGTGTTCTATTATTACTTTAGTCTTCTTGATGTTCAGCTATAGTCCTGCTTTTGTGCTTTCCTCTTTAACTTTCATCAGCATTAGTTTCAAATAATTACTGGTTTCTGCTAGCAGTATGGTATCATCTGCATATCTTAAATTATTTATATTTCTTCCTCCAATTTTAACACCTCCTTCATTTTGGTCCAATTATATGTTCTGCATATAGATTAAACAAATAGGCTGATAAAATACACTTGTCTCACACCCTTTCCGATTGGGAACCAATTGGTTTCTCCATATTCTGTCCTTACAGTAGCCTCTTGTTCAGAGTATAGGTTGCACATCTGGACAATCAGATGCTGTGGCACCCCCATTTCTTTTAATGCGTTCCATAGATTTTCATGATCTCCACAATCACAGGCTTTGCTGTAATCTATAAAGCACAAGTCCCCTCCAGGATGCACACCTTAACGTGGTGAGGGGGTTTGAGAGTGTTAAAGAAGCTGAGAGCAATGCTGTCAGGAGTCTAGACCAAGAGGCTAGACTCCTAGCAGGGGCACCCAAGGCATAATAGTCAAAGCTGAGACCCCAGACTAAGATGCATCCAAACTCAGAGGAAGGCAATGGTAAGCCACCTCTGAATATATCTTACCACGAAAACCCTATGAACAGAGTATACAAAATGCAACACGAGATAGTGCTGGAAGATGAGACCCGCAGGTCAGAAGGCACTCACCAAGCTACTGGGGAAGAACAAAGGACAAGTACGAGTAGCGCTGTGACTAATGGCGCAGCTGGGTCAAAGCTGAAGGAAGCCCAGAGGTTGATGCGCACAGATGCGAAAGGAGAGTCTGGAGTTCTACGACATACACAAGAGGAACATGGAACGTGAGAAGCATGAACCAGGGAAAGTTAGAAATTGTCAAGCAAAAAATGGAACCCATCCAACATTACAATACTTGGCGTGAGTGAATTAAAATGGATGGGAATGGGACTTTTTCAATCAGGCAACTACAAAATATTTTATGCAGGAAACAAGAAATTAAGAAGAAACGGGGTTGCTTTAATAGTGAGAAGTGATGTAGCAAAGGCAATTAGGAGCTATAACGATGTCTGAGCGAGTTATATCAATGAGATTAAATGGAAAACCTATTAACATAACCATCATCCAAGTCTATGCTCCAATGACAATCACAGAAGAAGAGGAATTGGAGAGATTTTACACAGAAGTACAGGATGAAATTGATCACACACCAAAACAAGATGTTCTGATGATCATGGGGGACTGGAATGCAAAAGTAGGGAACAGAGAAGAACTAGGATTTGTGGGAAAATGACACTTAGGAGATAGAAATGAAGCAGGAGAAAAACATTGAATTCTGTGAAGCCAATAATTGGTTTCTCGCAAACACATTTTTTGAGCAACCAAAAAGATAAATGTACACATGGATATCACCAAAGGTTCAATATAGGAATCAAATTGATTATATAATTGGTAGCAGAAGATGGAGAAGTTCAATACTTTCTGCGAAAACAAGACCAGGAGCAGACTGCAGTACAGATCATGAACTGGTAATATCGAAAATCAGAGTAAAGCTAAAGAAGAAGAACAAAGCAATTATAATCCCAAAATACAATTTAAATAACATCCCAGAAGAATATAAAGATCAAATAAGGAACAGATTTAAGAGTTTAGACAGAGAACCAGAACTATGGATTGAAGTGAGAGACATTATCAGGGAAGAATACAAAAAGACAATCATTCATTCATCATCATCACTGGTGATCACTCGTGGCTGAGTAAGATTGTCTGCCAAGATAAGGTCTTTAACGGTGGGTCCGTAAGTGACTGTGGAGCCCAATTCTGGATCCACACAGCCTCCCACAGTGAGGAAATGGGTGTCCAGATGGAAGATGGTCACGATGAGGATTTGCTTGACGTGCCTTCTGCTTAGCTCATTTGTCCTTTTCGCCCTGTACTCGTGCTTCTTCAAAGTCCATAGCACCTTTGATAATGGCACATCTCCAATTGGGACGCTCATGGGCCAAGGCTTCCCAGTTCTCGATGCTCATGTTACATTTTTTTAGATTAGCTTTGAGAACATCTTTAAACCTCTTTTGCTGTCCACCGATGTTCCGTTTTCCATCCTTAAGTTGGGAGTAAAGTAGCTGCTTTGGAAGATGGTGATCAGGCATTCAAACAACATGGCCGGTCCAGCGAAGTTGATGTTGGAGGATCATTGTTTTAACACTGGTGGTCTTTGCTTCTTCCAAAATGCTAACATTAGTCTGCCTATCTTCCCAAGTAATTTGCAGAATTTTCTGGAAGCAGTGTTGGTGGAATCTTTCAAGAAGTTGGGAGTGGCGTTTATAGACTGTCCATGTTTCACAGGCGTACAGTAAGGTCGGTAGTACAATGGCTTTGTAAATAAGCATTTTGGTCTCCCTGCGAATATCCCGATCCTCGAACACTCTACGCTTCATTTGAGAGAATGCGGCACTCGCAGAGCTCAGACGATGCTGAATTTCAGCGTCGATGTCAGCTTTTACAGACAGATGGCTGCCAAGATAAGAAAAGTGATGGACATTCTCCAGCGTCGCACCATTAAACTGGATTGAAGGTGCTACAGAGGGATTGGTTCGCACCTCCTGATGAAGCACTTTGGTTTTTTTGATGTTAAGCGTGAGGCCAAGCTTCTCATGTGCTTCTGCAAAGACATTTAGGATAGTTTGAAGATCTTCCTCTGAATGTGCGGAGACTACATTATCATCGGCGTATTGAACTTCTATGACAGAGGTTGTAATTACCTTACTTTTTGCTTTCAGCCTATTGAGATTAAAAAGCTTTCCATCTGTTCAATATGTGATTTCCACAGCAGTGGGAAGTTTCCCCTCAACAAGGTGTAGAATCGTGTTAATGAAAATAGCAAATAAGGTCAGAGCAATGATGCATCCCTGTTTGATGCTTGATCCCACTTTGAATGGATCAGTTTGAGAGCCGTTGTTATTCAAAATTGTTGCCGTCATGTTGTCATGGAGGAGTCGCAAAATATTCACAAATTTATCAGGGCATCCAATTTTCAGAAGGATGGTCCAGAGAGCAGTTTGATTTACAGTATCAAAGGCTTTAGTCAGATCAATAAACACCATATACAGAGGTCAGTTTAGCTCCCTGCATTTTTCTTGAAGCTGTCATGCAGTGAAGATCATGTCCGGTGTCCCCCTGGAAGGGCGGAAACCATTTTGGGATTCAGGGAGGATGTCTTCTGAGATAGGTAGGAGGCAATTTGCGAGGATCATTGCAAGGATTTTACCTGCGGTAGCAAGAAGAGAGATACCTCAGTAGTTCCTGCGGGGTCTGAGACAGGAGGTGAGACGACTTGAGCGCCAGTGGCGGAAATCTTGCACTGAAGACGATCGGACATGGGTTAGAGCAGCAATAGCTGCCTACCAGGTGGCAACAAAGGCAGCAAAGAAATATTTCTTTGCTGCCTCTATTGCGTCGGCAGAGTGTTGTCCCAGGAGATTGTTCCAAGTGGGCCGAAGCCTGGTCGGTCCAGTTGCTCAGGAACCCATGGAACATTCTAAAATCTCCTGTGATACTTTTGCTAAACACTTTGCTGATAAAATTGAACGTCTGAAGAGCACGCTTCCGCTCGCCGTGGAGACAGGAAGTGGGCCAGAGTCGGCCAGTTGCATTCCGGTCTGTTGGGATCGGTTTCAGCCTCTTCTCTCTGAGGAAGTGGACAAGGTGCTCTGTACTGTGAAGCCGACCACCTGTCTGGTTGATCCTTGCCCATCATGGCTCATCATGAGCTGTAAAGAGAGACTGGGCGAAGGGATCAAGGCGGTGGTGAATGCATCCTTGCAAGAGGGTGCAATGCCTTCAGCCCTCAAGGAAGCGGTAATAAAGCCCATCTTAAAAAAACCGTCCTTGGATCCCCAAGAGTTAAACAACTTTCGCCCAGTCTCTAATTTACCATTCTTGGGCAAGGTGATTGAGAGGGTGGTGGCTGCGCAATTACAGACACACTTGGAGGAAACAGATTATTTAGATCCATACCAATCGGGTTTTAGGACTGGTCATGGTACGGAAACAGCCTTGGTCGCTCTGGTAGATGATATGCGGAGGGCATTGGATAGGGGTGAATACACCTTCCTTGTCCTCCTGGACCTCTCAGCGGCTTTCGATACCGTTGACCACGGTATCTTTTCAAACCGCCTAGAGGGATTAGGAATAGGAGGCACTGTGTTGCAGTGGTTCCGTTCCTATCTCTCGGATAGGCAGCAACGGGTGGCATTGGGAGATGAGGTTTCAGACCCTTGGCCTCTTCATTGTGGGGTGCCACAGGGTTCTATCCTCTCTCCCATGCTATTCAACATCTATGAAACCGCTGGGAGCAATCATCAGGAGTTTTGGGTTGCAGTGCCATCAGTACGCAGATGACACTCAGCTCTATCTCTCCTTTAAGTCCTCACCGGAGTTGGCTGTGAATACCATGTCCAAGTGCCTAGAATCTGTAAGTGGATGGATGGGAGAGAATAGGCTGAAGCTGAACCCCGACAAGACTGAGGTATTACTTGTGGGAGATAAAAGGAAGTTAGGAATTACTGACCTGATGCTTGATGGGGTAAGTTTACCCCTGAAGGACCAGGTCTGCAGTCTTGGGGTCATACTTGACTCTCAATTGTCCATGGAGGCTCAGATTACAGCAGTGAGCCGGGCAGCTTGGTATCAATTACATCTGATACGGAGACTGTGTCCCTATCTTCCTGTTCACCTGCTCCCTCAGGTGATACATGCCCTGGACTCCTCTCGCTTAGACTACTGCAATGCGCTCTACGTGGGGTTACCCTTGAAAACGGTCCAGAAATTACAGCTGGTACAGAACGCGGCGGCATGCTTGATTACGCATAGCCGTCGCTGGGATCATATCACCCCAGTGTTATTAGATCTTCACTGGCTAGCAGTTGTCTACCGGGCCCAATTCAAGGTGTTGGTGTTGACCTTTAAAACCCTATACGGTTTCTGCCGAGTATATCTGAAAGAACGCCTCCAGAATCACCGATTGTGCAGCCTGACAAGATCAGCCTCGCAAGACCTTCTCTCGGTCCCACCGGTGAGAACAGCTAGGCTGGTACAAACCAGAGAGAGGGCATTCTCTGTTGTGGCCCCCACCCTCTGGAACTCCCTTCCTTTCGATCTCAGACATGCTCCCTCCCTGTCCAGCTATCGCCGAGCCTTGAAGACCTGGCTGTTCAGGCAGGCCTACAAGATTGGGACAGATTAATTTATGTTCTGAATTAATGAATGGTTTTTTAGCTTAAAATTTGATTATGTTGATCTATATGTATTGTTTTTATTCTTGTTGTTCGTCGCCTAGAGTGTCCCTAACCCGGACAGATAGGCGGCTGAAAAATAAAATTTATTATTATTATTATTACAATCTGTTCTATCACCCTTCTTGGAAAGAGTGATAATTATGGCATCCCTAAAGTCTTCTGGGATCTCCTCCCTCATCCAGATTTTTTCAATGAGCTTATGAAGTTGTTCTTTAAATTCAGGCCCACCTTCTTTAAAGTCTTCAGCAGGAATCCCATCAGGTCCACTAGCTTTGTTATTTTTCATTTGATTAATGACTTCACTGACTTCATCCAAATTAGGGGATACTGCAAGCTCATCTCTAATTTGTTGTTGTGGGATTTACAAGAAGACCTCATCAGCCACAATAGAGTTACAATTAAGGAGGTCGTGGTAATGCTGTCTCCAACGCAGTGCAATAGACTTTGTCCTTTAGAAGTTTGGTACCATCTATTGAACGTAAGGGATTTGTAGCATAATTTGTTGGTCCGTAGATGGCCTTTGTGGCATTAAAAAAGCTCCGTGCATCATGAGCATCTGCAAAATGCTGGATTTCTTGAGCTTTCTTTATCCACCAGGCGTTCTTAAGTTCTCTAGTTCTTCTTTGGACCTCAGCCTTTGCACTGGCATAGGTTTTTTTCTTAGCAGCACAGTTAATGTCTTTTTGCCGTATCTGGCTTTCCTTTTCTTGTCAATGATATGTTCAATCTCACTATCATTCTCATCAAACCAGTCCTGTTGTTTCTTAGTTTGGTATCCAATAGTTTGTTCACATGCTGCAATGATGGAAGTCTTCAGTTTAATCAAGTGTTCCTCAACGTTTTCAGGGAGTTCCGTCGGTAGGTGTTTCTTGAGAGTTGTTTGAAAGCAAGCTCGCTTAATAGGATCTTGAAGGGCGTGGATGTTCATTTTACGCCTTGGTTTTCTTCCTTGGAGCCTATGTTGAGGAACAATATTAATGGCCATAGTGGATCGAATTAATTCGTGATATCTCCAGCAGTCATCAGCACTCGTCATGGCCCTAGTGAGGAGTACATCATGACGATCTCTGGCACGGACAATTATGTAATCCAGGAGATGCCAGCGCTTCAACCAAGGGTGCTTCCATGATGTTTTAAATTTATCTTTCTGGTGAAAGAGTGTGTTTGTGAAAACAAGATTATGCTCTGCACATTTAGTCAGAAGTAGAATTCCATTCAGGTTGCTATTGCCAACTCCTTCTTTCCCAATGGTTTCTGGCCATAAATCAAAATCACACCCAACTCTTGCATTGAAATCGCCAAGGAGGATAATTTTATCCTCCTTAGGTATCTCAGATAAGATGGTATCCAGCTGGGTATAAAAATTTTCTTTGATGTCTTCATCAGCATCTAATGTTGGTGAATAAGCACTTAGAATAGTTGCCTGCTGGTTTTTGGCGAGTTTTAATCGGAGAGTTGAGAGTCGTTCATTAATGCCAGTAGGAACTTCTGACAAGAGCTTCACAAGATCATTTTTAATAGCAAAGCCTACTCCACCTATTCATCGTTCTTGTTCAGGCAGGCCTTTCCAGAAGAAGGTGTAACCTCCTTTTTCTTCCTTCAGTTGTCCCTCTCCTGCTCTTCAAGTTTCTTGGAGTGCTGCTATGTCAATATTAAAATGTCTCAACTCCCTTGCAATGATGGCAGTCCTGTATTCAGGACGTTCATTATCTGTATTGTCCAGCAATGTCCATATATTCTATGTTCCAAAGTTCATTTGTCTTTTGCGACAGCTAAGTGGTGACCCCACTGGATGCGATGATCCAGTCAGGGAGAGAGATGAGGCAGACTATGTTTAGGGCACCTTTTCTTGCCCCCTCCCCATACTGGGTGAGCAGAGTGGATCCTGAATAGGACTGCTCAGGCATAGATACAGCTGCTGAACTACTCAACTGCCTCAGTCCTTGAGCCAGGATGACTGAGTCTGTATCCACCACCCATGTGCCGGTCCATGACTAGGGGCTTCTGGAGTTCACAGTCCTGCCCCCATTGCCATTCGCCAATCACCATAGGACTTTCGGTTTGGTTTGGTTGGAAGACATCTGTGCGTGAATTTGTTTTATGTGGGGAGATCGGTGCACAACGATCAACACACAATCTTGACAGAAAAAGGCTTTGATCCAATGGCATGGATACCACGACGATTGGAAGTCTTTTATCTGCTGCAGCCTTCATTTGTCTTCACAGCCATTGTAACATATACATTGTTATCCTCTGCCTGTTCTGCCATTGAGGACTTTCTTGGATCGTTCTTTGTCTGGTTCCTCTCCCTTGACCTTACCACCATGGGTGACCCTGCTGGGAGTACATGACTCCCAACGGCATCACTCACAGGGTTCATTGGAACATGCAAGCCCACTCACCACTGCAAGGTGACAATCCAGCAAGGGGAAAAATGCTAAAAATGCTGGAAAAAAGACAATACCATGAGTTAAAAAGAGAGAAAGATCTCAATGGATGACTGAAGAAACTCTTAAAATGGTTAAAGGGGGAAGGAAAACAAAAACAAAAAGAGACAGAAACACAGTTGAACCCTAAATGCAACTATGCAGTAACTAGTACATAGGGACAAAGAGAACTATTACAATAGTTATTGTATAGAAATATTAGAGGACAACAAAAAGGGTAGAACAAGAGCCCTGTTCCAAAAGATTAGAGAAATTAAAGGGAAATTTAAACCAAGAATAGGGATGTTGAACAATCAACAGGGGAAGCACACTGACTGACCAAGATAAAAAAAAAAGGAAGATGGAAGCAATACACTGAAGAACTCTATAAAAGAGATGCAAGGATGACAGATCCATTCACAGAGGAACAGTATGATGAAGAACCAGAATGTGAGGTGAAAGCTGCTCTCAAAATACTTGGAACAAACAAATCACCAGGAACAGATGGCATACCAACAGAGTTGCTACAAGCTACTGAGACTGAATGTGACCAAATTTTGACAAACTACGTACTAGTAGCTACTACGCACTAGTCGCTGTATAGTTTCATTTAGGGTTCTAACTGTGTTTCTATCTCCGTTTGCTTTTGCTTTCTTTCTCTCTTCAACCATTTTAAGAGTTTCTTCAGTCATCCATTGAGGTCTTTCTCCCCTTTTAATTAGAGGTATTGTCTTTTAGCATTCTTCCTTGATAATGTCTCTGACTTCACTCCATAGTTCTTCTAGTTCTCTATCAACTAAGTTTAAAGCCTCAAATCTGTTCCTTATTTGATCTTTATATTCTTCTGGGATATTATTTAAATTGTATTTCGGCATTATGATTGCTTTGTTGTTCTTCCTTAGCTTTCCTCTGATTTTTGATATTACCAGTTCATGATGTGTACAGTAGGGCCCCGCTTTACAGCATTTCACTAATGCAGAGGTCTCAATTAGGCGCAATTAGACTAGAGCCCCACTCATACGGCACTTGTTCCACTTTTACGGTGGTTTTAGGGCATCGTGCACCATTCTATTCAATGAGTTCTGCTTTACAGCGGGGTCTGGAACGTAACCCGCCGTATGAGTGGGGCCCTACTGTACCGCAGTCTGCTCCTGGTCTTGCTTATTCCTGATAAGCATGTACATAAAACAGCAGTAATATTTTCTCATAAATGCACATGAAACATAACACTGTTGAAAGAAAATCATTCAAATTGAGATGACAGACTACTCATTTGAAATAACTAGAAGAATTAGCAGTGTCCCTCTATGCATTCTCTTTTGAAACAATGAGAATGAGTTCATTGGGACTGCACAGGGAAAAAAAGCATGCATTGGTCTAAACCATCTACAGAAATCAGTGGGCCTGCTGCATAACTGCACTGAATTCACCTGTTTGAGGATTAAACCCTTGGAAAATAAGTGGAAAATGTAATCTCTACAAAATTTAATTTGCACTTCATCTTTAATGAACACAGATTTTCCCAGTAGGTGTTTTTCCAATGTAATTATTCTAATTTTATACATTGACCTACTGGAATTAAAAGTATAATAAAAATATTAAGACACTTGCAGCACTTAGATTAGTTTATAATTAATTTGCAGAGTGCATTACATAAAAATCTGATTGGTAAGCCACATAAATTAGTCCTTTATGAACCTCTGGGCTTTGTATTCCATTGCATACCTATCATGAATGCAAGTGCACTCGTTTTCCTTTGTCAGAAGGCAATAATATTTAATTTTGATTGGACAAGTTACTTCAAACATGTGCAAACTTTCCAGCAGATGTATTATTTAACTTTCTGAGCTCTGCAGATATATTTTATATGTACACATGCAAATCTTTCATACATTACTACTATTTGTAGCCCATAAGGGCATAAATTAAATCAATATGCTTTACATTCAAAGTAGATAAAACAAAAAGACAAGGTACACACACACACACACAAGTGCAAGAACCCTGGAAAATGCCTCCTAAAACATTGAAAGGAACATATCAGAGTATGGATTTGAACATAGTTTACTATGCTAAATTAAACTGGAATCTTTGTCATTTGTTTTAATCAACTGTCATTGATTGCAAATAATAAATAGCTTACATGGTTAGAAGGGAAAAATATATTGTCCTTTGGCTATATCAAATAATCTGATGACATGACCAAATGAGCACTATGTTGGCAAATAAGGCTACAATTCGGCACTGTTAGGCTACTTAAATCCTGACTTCAATGAGATTTAACCAGCTGTGCATAGAAGTGCAGCCCTCCTGCCCTAGGGCAAGGTCATGTCCTATGGCATTGAGATGACATGGAAGCCATCCCAGGGGATCAGAGTCCTTACACTAGCAACAAGCATCAGTGCCAGCAGTGCAGAAGTGATCAAAGGGGAATGTCTGTGGAGTATTCATCAACCCAGTACCTTATAATTATTCACCAAGTTAAACAAGCACAGTTCCACAACCCGGCATATTTGATCAAGTTCCACCCCTTTTGATCATGTGGACTATTTCCATTCCAGTACCAGTGACTACTAGTAATGTGTGGTGCTATCATCGAGACACTTCATGCAGTGCAGAATTATGTCATGACTTACATTGTAAATGTAAATAAGTTTATTTCGGTCAATGACCAGCAAATAGAAAGTAGACAACATAATCATAAAATGTAGAACTACTAAATGGCAGTCCACTAAAACTAATAAAATAATAAAATCTTTTAAAATCTCTGGGCCAACTTTTTCCTGCGGGCAATGGCGGCTACACAAAATTTGGCCACCATAATAGTGACCCGTGGTTCCCGATCTTCCAAGAGTTGGTGCACAACAGCTGACTCGGGGCCTCTGCACATTTTGTACATAGGGAAATAAATAAAGGTGTCACGAAGATCTCAATATAAGGAGCAGTATAATATCACATGATCCACTGATTCCACTGCCCCGGACCCACAGGGGCAGACCCGTAGGTCATAGGGGACTCTCTTATATCTACCTTCAAGGAGCGCTGAGGGGAGTACATTGAGTCTCGCGAGTGTGAACACCCTTCTATACTTAGCAATACTCAGGTTGGCTAAGTAATCCGCAGGCACGGGTGAAATGTCACTGAGCTGTAGGTTGGGAAACGCTGCTAGTAAACTCAAGTTATTTTGCAACTCGGTATCCTTTATTCGTTGAATAATGGCATCTTTAGCCTTCTAAAAGCCAAGGTCTAGTACCGCTTTTGTCGAGAAACTGAGAGAAAGCAGTTTGTTATTTACAGAGTGTTTCCATTGGGATTGAAAAGTATCTGCAAGAGTAAGAGGGGCTAAGCCTAGAGGAGCAAAAGACATCCTAAGCCAGAAGTTAAATCTAAGAATCCAGGCTTGTGATTCCATTTGGAGGACCCCAACTTCCAGACGTAAAGCAACATTTGGGACACAGTCTGGAACTCCAAGGATGCTCCTTAGGAATTTAGATTGGATGCGTTCCAGGGGGGCATAATTACCCTGTGCACAGAGTTGCGAGCCATATAATAACTGGGGGGTGACTTTGGCATTAAACACTTGCATCGCTGAGGGGACATACTGACCCCCTTTTGAAAAGAAGAAGGCAAGTAGGGCTCTTGCGCTTCTCTGGGCGTTCTCGGCTGCATTGGTAATATGCGTTTTCCAGGTACCAGAGGAGTGGAATGTTATACCCAGGTACCTAAAAACTGGGACCTGGTCAATTGAGTGATTGTTTAATTTCCAGCAATGTTTTGTCCTTTTACGGGGAAAAAACAGTATCTTAGACTTATCATAATTAACCTCTAAGTTCTCTAACGTGCAAAAGGCGGTTAACGCTCTCAAAAGACGATGAAGCCCCACCTTAGTTGAAGTTAAGAGGGCCACATCATCTGTGTAAAGCAGGGCAGAAAGAGATCTGCCTGCCAACTTGGGGGGGGTGCGAATTCACCGCCACCAGATATTTGGGAGTTAATATAAAAGTTGAAAAGGGATGGAGCCAAGATGCATCCCTGCTTAACTCCATTGTAAGTTGGAATTGGGGCGGACAGATGACCATCACGGTTACACCTTACCCTCAAACATGTTTTATCATATCATCTGCTGATTAAGATTAAAAGCCGCCTATCAATGTTAGTTTCACCAAGTTTTTTCCAGAGTCTCTCCATTGGGATAGTACTCAGGGGGCATGGAAGGTAGATCAAGGATTCTGTATAACTTGTACATTTCTGTAAGGGAATTCTTAAGATCGATACATTCAAAATCAAACCAGGATTTGGACTCTAGGTGGAAAGCATGGGATTTTTTCAGTCGTTTAGTGGACAGCTGATTATAAAGGGAGCAAGTCAACTCCTGATAGAGTTCTATGACTGATTCGGGGGCCTCAGCAGTTAATATAGCCTCTCGCAGGCATTGGGGACCCTCTGACTGAAGAAGGTTTGTCATTTCCTTGGCTATTTTGGGAGTCCATTTAATACGGGAGTCCCTGTGTTCCACTAGCAGATTTAACATAGGTACTCTAGCCAGTTGAAGTGGTTCATCTCCAAGATTAAGGAGCATTGATAGGGGTAAGTGGTCACTATCACCACATATGCCTACACGGCAACTTGACACAGTGTTCAACAGGTTATAGGAAACCATGAAGTAATCGATGGTAGAAGCCCCCGAGTTTGTTACAAAGTTATATTTGCCGTTCCTGTCACCCCGTACACTCCCGTTCAATATCACCAGATCTAAAGTATTTGTCATCCGTAGTAGGCACAGTCCCGCAAAGTTGCATTTCAGATCTTTAGCCTGTCTAATGGGGAGGGGGTGAGCCATCTCCGATTTCGGGGGGACAAGATTAAAATGGGAATACAACGCTTTGTCATTGGGGCCAATTCTCGCATTAAAATCCCCAGCCACTATGATGTGGGCAAAGGGGAATTCCCTCGTCAGCCTGCTAATAAACACCTCCAATTTTCGCCAGGGGGCCTTGATTTCCTGTTTCCCAGATTGAGTGTGGAAATATACATTAATTAGTAAAAGGTGGCATACAGGGGTTTAGCAACAGGGCGATCGCGATATTATCCAGTTCCCCAATTTTCATAGTATGTATTTCCAATTTAGTTGAAACTAATACTGCTAAACCACCTTTAGGACGTCCCCCCCCCCCGGCACTGGGGATTGCATCGAGGGAGTATGCGGCAAAGCCACTCACCACAGGCTCTTCTCTCAGCCAAGTCTCCTGAATAAAAATGATGTCGTAACTGTTAATATATATAAAAAAAGCTGGATCAGAACACTTATTAGCCCAGCCCATAACATTCCAGGATAACATCAATACTTGGGCATGCCGGGTGGGCTTCTGTCAAAAATGGGGCAAGACAAACTTTCCTACCATGTTGAGTGTGGGACTAGCCTTCTCAACAGGGTCTGAAGTAAAGTCTCGGATGTCCATCTCCGATCACTTATCCGGGATTACACGTAATGGATTTTTAAAAGTCTCAAGTTTCCCACATTCTACAGTGACTTCTCCTAAGAACTCGATCTCCTCCAAATGGGGGCTCAATCTGCTGACATTTGAGCAATATTGGGCAGGGTTCTTGCTTTGGCAATCATTCCGGTTGATTACTAATTCAGGTGAGCCAAGTTCGTTCACCTCCAAAATTCTCATCTCGGTCAAAGAGGGGGTCTGTTTAATTATTGTTGGATTTCTGTGGGTAGAGGGACACATCATGGGGGTCTCAATATACTTTCATTTATTGGCCACATGGTTAATGTCTGCCGAGACCTGGACGCATTTAGCTCCAGGCATCCTTTCTTGAGGTAACTTCCGGTCATTCAGGCATACCTCCTTTTGGGCCAAAACATTGTGTTCCTCATCCTCTCTTGGCACTGCACTTAAAATCCTGCCTTTGTTTTGATTGAGAGATGTCAGGCAGGTTTTCAGTTCTTCCAGCCTCATTAGTATCTCCTTTTGTGCCTCCATTGGTAACGCTCCAAACGAGTCCAGGAGCCTGCTTTCTTCAATGTCAAGTGGAGTTGCCTCGTTGCTGGGAGAATATCTTTTAATTACATCCATGTCATCTTGAATCTTCTTGTGAGGGATATTGTTCAACTCGTCATGTGGGGAAGGAATTTTTTTACAGGGGCCAGGTTCAATTTGATTCATTAGCCTCTGTGTTTTCTCCAGCATACCGCTGCCTGCGCAGGTTCGGGAAATGGTAATCAGCTCCCTAGGGGGTGCTGTGTTTTCAAAGACTCTTGTGACAAGTATGTCGTGCTCATAAAGGGCATCACGCCGTGCCAGTAGGGCATATGCCAGACCCCAGGCCCTAAAAGTGATCAAGGCTCTGGCGTTAGAACCGTTAAAATAGAGATATTCTACCCAGACTAAGTCAGATATAGAAAACATGCCCGAGAGGACTCCGTTCAAGATATTAAGAAGGTGGAGTTTCCGCTCTGCTTGGGTAAACCAACCTCTTAGTTTTGGATAGTTACACAACATTAATTTCTTGCGGTTTAGAACTAAATTCCAGTTGTCCACCATAAAGTTCTTCGCCTTGCAGCTATTAGTTTTAAGAAGGGTGTTAATCGGCAAAACTTGTGCATTCAAATCCTGAAAGGGTACTGCACTTGGAGGAGTCAAATGTGAGTAGGTGCCAAGGCAGTGCTTTGGTTGTAACGCGGGCTTGCCCTCGAGAGTTTCCTTGTTACTAGAAGAAACACTACTCCATTTCACGACCCTCTGAACAGACTCATTATCTAAGTGCCTAAATAGCTTCCCAAATTCCATTTTTTTATATCTCAGGGGCTTATAGTTCTTAATATTTTTGCTCTTTTTAATAGAGGAGGAGCTCTTGGTTCTAGCAGATTTGTTTGGTTCCCTTGAGTTAGGCACAGTAGCTGATATGTTAGGGAACTTGTTAGCATTTGGCAAAGGGCCCGACCTCTCTTGACTGTTTTGCTTTTGTAACCGCTAGGAAATCAATGAGAGAGGTTAGGAGACTATTACTTTTATCTATAAATTATTTAATGAGTTCAATATCTTGGGAAATCAGAAAAAGCCAGCCTTCAATTGGAAGTTCCGCTGAGTTCAATGTATTTGATTTCTCTGGAGGCTCTGAAGTGTTTACCCCCGCTTTGTGCACAATCAGTGCAGGCATTCGGTGCAGCGTCAGCTCGTTTTCCCGATTCTCTAGAGTATCCTGCACCAGGTGGCAAGAAGAGCTAGGCTGGATTGCAGCCTGCGCCAATAAAAGTTCACGAGGCAGGTCAATATTGGCATCATTATCTTTCACCTCATTGACCTTACAATCCGCTAGGACTCCCTTAGTGTCCACTGACCAATCAAGGCATGCACACTCCGTTTTGGTGCGGCCCACTTCGCTCGTTGGCATCTTCGCAAAGAACTGGGTAATCTTCAACTGGTTACCACTCCCTTTTAAAGAGATACCTTGGGAGAGAGGAATCCCCAGGGTCCTATACCCGGAACATGTAAACACCATTTCTCTGTGGATTTTCCTTCCAAAAATCGCTTAAAGCTCTGTCGTGTAAAGCAAAAGTTACTAAGGTAAGCTTTATATCCCTGCAAATGCAGGGTCTCTGGGCTTAATTCTCCACCGCCACACTTGTCTGCTAGTGAGAGCGAGAGTGTAGTTCAAGCACACATAATTAGAGCCCAATGCAGGGTTCACCAAGTTCCTTTGTCGTTAAACATTTAGCAGTTCATAAAACAAAGAGGTGTTTACTCAGCTTTCCTCTATGCTTTCTTTTTAGTCTTTTTGTGTCTTACATGGCCAGTCTTGCTTGTCTTAATTTCCTTTTAGTTTTCTTTTACGAGGGAGTCTTACAGATAAGCAGAGAAAGGGGAGGGTTTACAGCACGTAGAGGGTTTACAGCACATAGAGCCAAGGCCGTTGGCTGGAAGCAAGCTCTTATCGTACTCTTGTCATACTCCCCCTTCCACCAGCCCTATGTTAGATGATTACTTTGCTCTAATACTAGTACTGGGTATGCTCAGAAGTTGAAATATACTCAACTATACATAGGAGCTTATCCAAGGAGCAACCGACGCCATCTCTCCCCAACCGGAAGTCCCATGACTTACATTGAACATGCAACAATAGTGTGGTGCAGACACCATGCAGTGTTAATATCAAGCAGCCTCCTCCTAATCCTGCCCAGTTTACTTGTGACCCCAGCTCAGTTTACAGATGCAGGAGAATGAGCTAGCAGAGTCCTGAAGGGTTGAATGGACTGTACTACTTCAGGGTACAGGGAATGCCATTTCTGCATGTTTTTGAATGTATGTAATTAATTCTTTTATTTTAAAAAAAATTAGGCTCTAATTAATTCTTCTCCCTGTTTGCTAGTTTTCTCTTTGCAGGGAATTTTATGGGGAGTTTTATGTAAAAGAGCACAAAAATGTGATTCCATAACCTATGGCCTTAAATAGAACAATCCATTCTACCACTTCTCTACCATCTCATCTGGCTACATATGTAGACCAGTCCTACTGAAATAAATGGAACAAGGTAATTGCAACTGACTGAAATCCCATCGCTTTCACCAAAAGCACAGCACAGTCCAATGTATGGTAATTTGAAAGTCCCATTGTGTCCAATGGAGCTTAGTCCCAGGTAAATTGGTATGGGATGTCACATATAATTTTAACTGAATTGGATCCAAAGAGCTCACTAACCTAAGACCTTCATTACAGATGATTGACATCAGATCCACAGTTGTCCCATGTTGTTTTGGTATGTGTAAAGCAGGTGTGGGAAACATGTGACCCTCCAGATGTTGTTGAACTATAATCTCTGGCCATTGGCCATGATGGAGTTGGAGTCAAACAACATCTGTAGAGCCACAGGTTCTCCACCCCCGATGTAAAGACCTGTCTATGTGGTTCTTTCAACATTCTGTTTATTACATTCTGCAAACAATTCATTTCCCAGGCAACTGGGAGTTGTTTGTATGGTATGGTAGTCATGGCAACAGCACTAAAAAAACATACATGCAAATACCCTATACATACCTGAAATGGTGTGGAAGCAACCGTGAAGGCTACAGCCACCACAGTAGCAGAAATACATAAAAAGAGGATTGGGTGGTCTTAAATATGTGAACTGAATGTTCCTATTTAGAAACACATTATATTAAATATAAGATAATCCTGCTCCACCATATACCCAATTAGGCACTGAGAAACTCAAAGCACAGTGTTGCTAAGCAATAGTTACTACAACCAGAGTAACACAATACATGCAAACATACACTACCATTAATCAAATCATATTTGGGCTCAGATTCTCCTTAAATCATATATTAAAACAGCAAAGCAAAGGCCATGAAGTGAATGAGTTGTTAGGGTACTTACAAGGATGGCAGCTGGATAAATGAGGCAGTGCTTGAAAAGTGGCAGTCTGTAGAGTTGCAGGGAAAATATTCAGCATAACTCTAAAAGCCTCCCCTAATACAGAATCAAACAGGGCTATGTATGCCCAGAATGATCATGGGCTTGCTGGATAGATGGTGATTGCAACTAGAAAGGGTAATGAAGAGTTGAGGCACAATATATATGGACTGAAGTATTTGTAGATCTTAGCAGGGGGGAATAAACACTGCAGGAATGAACCTAATTGAACAAATTTGGGAAAGTCACCCTGCCCAGGGCAAAAGACATGACCAAATCATTGTTTATTTTACACCACTTTATCATGAAAGTAAAAAAGAAATCCCTATAATCTCTTTATCTAGCATTTATCGATTTTGCGGCTGCTTTCGATTCAATAGACCGCCCCTCCTATGGAGGAAATTAGATAAGGCTGGAATTGACAAAAGACTGCTATGGCTTCTTCAAATCTTGCATCATGACACCGTTATAAGAATTCGCCTAGGTTTTAGTGGGGTTTTATCACAAAAAATCCCAATGAGGAAAGGTGTGAAACAGGGTTGTATTTTGGCTCCTTTTTTGTTTAATTTCCTTATTAATGATATTGTTTCGACTATGGCCGCTCCCTCTTTTTTTCCACCCTCGATCAAAGATAGGAAGATCCCGGTTTTATTATATGCGGACGATCTGCTTTTACTATCACAAAATAGGATTGGCCTTAAGAGAATGCTTACTCATCTTCAAGAATACTGTGATTTGCGACTACTTCATATTAATTACAAAAAATCTAAAATAATGATTTGTGGAAAGTACAGTAAATCTAAACTGTCATGGTTCTTGAATGGCCACCCCATTGAACAGGTCCACACTTCTAAGTATTTGGGAATTTATATTAATAATAAATTGTCCTGGACTCAGCATCTAGCCCATATTAAATTACAAGCTGCCAAAACCCAGGGCCTATTGAAGAAATTTTTCTTTTCCAAGGGTGGCCAACTATTGAAACCAATGTCTAAACTTTATACATCTAAAATTCTCCCGTCCCTCATGTATGGTAGTGAGATTTGGGGTCCTTCCCTACGCCTAGTCTTGGAACCATTACAAAATTCTTTTTTCAAGCATATATTGGGCTTGCCTAAAGGCACCCCAGTGGCCTTTTTAAGAACAGAACTTAATTCTCCTTCTATAATGGCCAGGATCAACCTTGCATTTTTACGTTTCTGGAAGAAACTTTCTGTAGCAGATCCTCCCTCTTTGTCTAAATTATGCTGGGTAGACCAGATGGAACATGGAGGCTGGGCGCAAAATTTTTTTGCTCTAGGTCTACAATATCTTCTCACCCGTTCTCAAATTGGCAACCTTAACTCGAAGTCACTACGCAAGCAGATCTTTGAACATGAGGTAAAACAAGATAGTTCAAGGATCGCATCTTCCCGCTTTTCCCATTGTTTTTCTCTTATTAAACCAAATAACATATGGCCTAAATATTTGGATATTCTGACAAGGGCTCCTCAACGAAGAGCCTACACTGAACTTCGTTTTCAAGTGATGCCCACAGCGCTCTTACAAGGAAGATACCTAGGCATCCCTTACGAGGATAGATTATGCATAGCAGGGTGCATGGTCCCAGAGGATCTGTTGCATTATATGCTAGATTGCCCATTGTCCTCTCTCCCAAGAGCAAAATATCTAGCTCCATTAGTCCAGGCAAAAAATGAGTTAAACAGATCTCAGAAAGTGTTTTTTTTTATTATCAGCAGTTGAGCCAAATGTAATAATTTCCACTGCAAACTTTGCCCTGGCTGCGAAGATGCTCAGAGCCAACTACGTAAAGAATATATGTTGTAAATAATCTTTTTAAGCTCATGTTATTTTAACCTATTATTTTATTCTGTATTATGTGTATATGCTCATATTTCTTTTGTAATAGCCTTTGGCTACAAACAATAAAACTATCTACTACTACATCTCAGGGGGAAATGTTTGCTTGAGTGAGTGTCCCTTAGTTGGTGGCAGGGCAGGGTCCGGCAGGTGGTTAAGTGAGAGAGATTATGCTCTGTCTGAGTGGGGGGGAGTTTGCACTTGGTTTGACATGCAAAGATCTGAGTAGTGGCCTCAGCCTCCCTCCCTACCACCCATACCAGCGGAGAGACCACCATTGCTATCTTACGAATAAAAATAATTATTCTACTACCTCTGTATGTGCATGTTTATTTTTAATGTTGTTTTAGGCTACTTAGATGTGCAGCAGCCAAGGCCAGCACCTTGTAGGCGGTTTTTTTTAAAGTAACTGAAATGTAATTGTAGTGATTACTTTAAAGGAAAAGTAAAGTAATCAGTTACTTTCAGAGCAATTGTAATTGTAACGGTAATTACTACTTTTTGGGCCATGTAACTGTAACTGTAATTTATTACTTTTTAAAAGTAATCTTCCAAGCTCTGCACTGTGACTCTCCCACTGAATGCAAGGGAACAAAGGCTGTAATCCTAACTCCACTTATCCACTTCCTGCTGAGTAGACATGGTTGGGATTGCATTGTATATGTGCTTAATACTGTCTTGAATGTGCTGTATCTATTTTCTTTCTTACATTTATCTCTCAACTTTCTTCCAAGGAGCTCAAGGTGATGTACATGGTTCTCCCCTTCCCATTTTATTCTTGCAACAACCCTGTGAGGTAGATCAGGTTGAGAGACAGTGACTGGCCCAAGGTCACTCAGTAACTTTCATGGCTGAGCGGATATTCAAACCCAGGTCTCCCAGATCATAGTCCAACACCCCAAACATTACACTGCACTGGATCTCACTAGCCTTATCCCTAGATGTATACACGCCTGTGTAACATATTGAGGAATGTCAGTATTCTTCTTCAAAAAACACAAAACCACACCCTCTGTGAGATTGGAAACTTCAGTTTTAGATTAACAGTCATTTATTATGTCTGCTGACCCTTAAACTGTGGTTCATCTCAACTACAGAGAGAACAAACCAGCCTCATAAATTATGGTTTGAAGCTAGATTGTTGTTACTAACCATACTTAAGATTAACCACAGTAGTCCAAGTTCAGATAGCACAGCAAACTATAGCTAATAGAAAATGGAAGTGCCTTCTTGCAGCCATGTCTATCAATTGTCTAAATTGTTTGAGCAGAATCCAGTTTCCAATTAGCACAATCTAGAACACTATAAAATACGGATATAAACTGCACTTGCTGTCTCTGCCCACACATCATATCCTATGTCGGTCCTCCTCCCCACCCATGTTGGGGGGAAGATCTGAAGATGGCAGCCCGATCTACACTTGGATGCTCCCTGCATAATTCAGAACTCTGCATGTTCAGGAGGGTGAGGTGGAGAGTGCTATGGCCAAGTGATTGGTAGGCATCAGAAGGACAGAGCCAGCAAATGTGGTCCTGCTTTTCCTCTTGTGTAATGGGAATTGTGTGAGCTACAGCCACCTGATTAGGGCTTCTTTTAGTGAAAATGGGAAGGGAAGAAAAACATTGCCTTAGGGCTACAGTCCAATCAAGGGACTAAGCCTAGCTTTAGGCCACTAACACTGGCCTAAGCGGTTTATAGATTGCATTGTTCAACACCACAGTGCCTTCCAAGTATAATGACTGTACAGCTGAGAATAAACTAAGATAAGAACAGCAGTTTATTTTGTAAGAAAAAAGTAGGACTCAAGCAGTGTCCTCCGATGTAGAACTTTGTCCTTTAATCTCAGAAAAACAGGAGCCCATTAGAAGTAGTGGGAAATGCTTAACACATGCTCAGAGGCTCTCTCTTTCATTACACCACTCATTCCAGGGCTGAGACTGACCATTCAAAACAGGGAGTGGCATTTCCTGTGCACAAGCTCAAATGCTATGCCTTGTACGCAACTACACCTCTCTACTCTTATGGTAGAATTAACAGCCATTATTTATCTGTGCAGTTAATCATGTGGACTAGAATCTCCACTTCACATTCCTGTAATGCATTGAAAAAGAACAGATTCATAGATTTGCTACAGCTTTCCATCAAAAAGTGTGGTCAAAGTGCATGTAGTTGTGGTAACTAATAAACCTTAAGACTGGGATCCTATGCACACTTACCCAAGACCATGCCCCACTGAATTCCATGGGGTTACTTCCATATTAAAGTGCTATGCTTATGCTTTTGTTAAAGCTGTGCAGATGGGTTAATGAGTATTACTCCAGTGAAATGTGTAGGGATCCTAATTCTTCCTTTCCCTTTATAAAAGGCAGAATCAAACTTTAAAAAAACTCAGCCATCTCTTCGGCCATGCATGCAGTGCACTAAGTAAGTGCAATCTAAGACAAGTCTACTCAGAAGTAAGCTCCATTGGGTTCAATGGGGCTTACTCCCGGGCAACGGTGTATTGGATTGCAGCCTAAGTTGCAGACCTCTCTTCTTGGTGAAGAGGCTGGTTTATATTATAACGTCTTGTAAATAGATCCTCTCCTCCTCCTCTGTTTCACTCCGTTTCTTCAACTTTACCCCGGACCACTTTGGGTCAACAGGTGCAGATTTCATTCACAACATCAATCCAGGCTGCAATTAGCCTGGGGAAATCAGCCAGCCAAACTTGGCCTTGCCCTGAATTGGTGTGTGTATGTTTGTGCAAGTCCTACTGGTGTTCAGCTAGCTCCCACACACTGCAAGCATGTGTATCATTACAGCTTTGCAATCAGTGGTGCAGACAAAATGTTCTTTGGCCCCCAGCCCCCTCTTTTGATGGAGCAAGTTTTGATGACTTTAAAAAGGCGCCACCCACCTTAGATGTCTGCCTTGCCCTGACACCACTGCTGTTTGCAAACAGTGGCTATGCATGCATTTACACGGAAGTAAGCCCCACTCCCTGCCTTTGGGCTTGATCCTCAGGACAAGCCTGGTGAAGATCGCAGCCTTGCAATGCAGGCCCCTGAGCATGTTTACTCGGAAACAAGCCCCGCTGCCTTCAACACGGCACGATCCCAACGAGTGGGCCCCAGGATTGCAGCCTCGCCCTGGAGGCCAATCAGAATCGCCGCAGACTGATGCCCGCCCTCTAGTGTAGGCTCCGCCTGTCTGCCTACCTACCCGGTGTCACGGATGCCATCAGTCAGGTTCGCCCAGGCAATGGCAGCGGTGGCCCAGCCACTCAGGTCTTCAGCTGCCCAGAAATGGTGTCCAGCACCACCAAGCAGCTGCAGGCCGGTTCCGAGCGGGGACCGGGGAAGGGAGGAGGCGGCGGGCAGGCGGCCTGTGCCAGAGATGCCAGGAGAAGAAGTGGGAGGAGGTGCACCATGGGTGGCTAACGAAGTCCCTGGGCCAGGACTGAAGTCCTGCGTGAGCTGTTGATGGAGGAGCCCCGGGGATGAGGCAGCCCTCCGGTGCAGATGCTGTGCCCGCGGCGGCCCGAGGAGGGAGCTCCGCCAATTCCTATGTATGCTTCCTCAGGAGCAAGACCCATGGAACTCAGCAGGGCTTACTTTCGAATCCGGGGAACAGCCAAACCACCCTGTGGCACGCAAGACAGTCACCCCTCGTGGTGATGGTGGTGTTGCAGCAGCCTCTAGCCTAGCCTGCCTGGTAACAGGCTGCAATGTTGCTTGAGGCCCCACCCCGTGGGAGATCCAGCTCAGCACCCTTCCCTGCTCTTCCTCCACACCTTCCACATGTTAGCGCCAGCAGGGCAGCTCTCCGCCTGCCCCGCTTCCCGGTGCCTAGGGGCGGCTCTGGGTGTCACCCCCCTCATGGTGTCACCCAGGTGCGGCCCACAGCTCCCGCACCCCCTTAGTGATGCCACTGGGGCCATATTTGGCCCCTGGCCTGCAGTTCCACATCCCTGATCAATAGGATTGCACTGTTTAATTGGCTACATTGCCACACAAGCCATCAACCATCTCTGGCTCTGGTCTGGTACTTGACTAGAAGGCAAGAAGAAGGAGAAGCGACTATGTAGGATACAGAAACCAAGTCTTTAACTACCAGAAGCCATCCCAGAACCCTACCCAATGGGCTTGTACTGGGAGGAAGGGCAGGATATAAATCAAATAAACATTTTTTTAAAAACTTTCAGATAGTTTAGTTATCTCTGAAATCATAAGTCTTTTAATGCCTTTCCTATTTTCAAGTAAGCAAATATCCCCAGGAAGCAACACTCAATTTCTACAATGTTAGAAGCATTAACAATTTTATAAACTTGCCCATTTGCTTCACAGCTGCTGCCAATCCCAGAAACTCAACAGAAATTTTATACCCACCCACAGCCTGCTACCGCAGTACCCAACAGTTGTGTTAATAATAACCCCAAGTCAGCTAAAGTTAGGGATTATTAACTCTTGAACACAACTGGAACAAAGGCCATAGTAACTAACTGATTCTACTGGTTTAAACAGGTTAAACAGGGCAATCCTATGCATACTTCTTCAGGAAGGCCCATTAAACCCAATGGGGCTTGATCTGGGTAGACATACATTAGAACAAACAGTTAACCATAGATAATTTAGTAGATTAAGGCTAATAGCTACGTAACCAGTCCCAAACCAGTCAAATTGCATGTCTCATCAAAACCAATAGGACTTAAGCATCCTTAACTGACTCTGCATTATACCCAAACCATTTTTACTGAGTATTTCCTAAATGATGGGTGGGACTAGGGATGGGTGAGTTTTGATTCAGTTCACATTTCAAGCAGAATTTATCAAATTCAAAATTTCTGAAACAATGTAAGAACCAAAAATGCAGCCATTCTTCAAAATGTACATATATTAGAATTTTGAGATGCAGTTTGCCAACTAAATAACATTTATAAAAATGCATATATTAGGAGAAAGTGTGCATAAAGAGGAATGCATGAGTGGAAATAACATGCAAAAAGGCATGAAATGATGAGAAGTGGCTTGCAAAAATGTGTACCTTTGTCAAAACTGCCTACAAAATTGTGTTTATTTGGAGAAATTCGCACTAAAATCGTGGAGAATTTTCATGAGAATTTTTTTTAAAAAAATTCACAGATCGCTGTAGAAATGTAGAAAACTGAATTTAACACTGGAAAAATGAAAAACTGAGAGAACCTAAACTGACAGATCTTTCCATCCCTAGCTGGGAGCCAAAGCTATGGTTTTTATAAGTGGGTCATGCTGCTTTCAGCTGTTAGCATTGCGCATAATTATAAACAAAGGTTTGTTCATGCGATTTCTGGAGTTATGGGTGATTAAAGCTAAGTATTTTTTATTAAAAAGAAAACTCTGCCCACTCACTGAGATTCTCATGAGACACTATTTTCTGGGTAATCTCACTATTGCAGGAACAATAGGCGGTGACAAGAGATTGGGCCTTCTCAGTGATGGCTCCCAAGTATGCAATACTCTTTCCCAGAGAAACTCACCTGGTGCCTATGTGGTTTTTTTTTTTCATTCTCGGAACTCCCCTCACCCCCTGGCATGTTATTAGTTTTGTTTCGATGCTAGTTTAATGCTGTTCTGCCATATCAGGTTTTGTAAAGTGTTTTTAGCTGTCTTCTTCATATATTAGTGTTTGATTGTATTATGAAAGCTGCCCTGGGAAAGTTTTTTGAAGATCAGCTTATAACTCCAATCAATCAATCAATCAATCAAATGAATGCTATATTTTTATCTCATAGATAGGATTTTTCACTGTCAACTTCAACATAGTTCGATAAGATCTAATTTGAAGGAGTTTGTTACCAGAAACTACAAATTTTCTCCCCATAGGATCACCTTGGATCAAAGCTTCTATTTTGCTTGGAAATGATAACTGGCAATGACTAATAAATTAAGGCAGGAGGCATATGCGTGCTCCATCAATATGTTGACATGGGAAAGAGTCATAAGAACATAAGAAGAGCCTGCTGGATCAGGCCAGTGGCCCATCTAATCCAGTATCCTGTTCTCACAGTGGCCAACCAGGTGCCTGGGGGAAGCCCGCAAGCAGGACCCGAGTGCAAGAACACTCTCCCCTCCTGAGGCTTCTGGCAACTGGTTTTCAGAAGCATGCTGCCTCTGACTAGGGTGGCAGAGCACAGCCATCACGGCTAGTAGCCATTGATAGCCCCGTCCTCCATGAATTTGTCTAATCTTCTTTTAAAGCCATTCAAGCTGGTGGCCATTACTGCATCTTGTTTAGGGGTACAGAGCTAGCAAATTTTCACTTTAACCACATGAAACTATGTATAAATGTAAATACATTTAGGCTGTGCAAGCTGGTGAATGTCCCCAAGTTCTTGTATTATGAGAGAGGGAGAAGAACTTTTCTCTATCCACTTTCTCAATGCCATGCATAATTTTATACACTTCTATCATGTCTCCTCTGACCTGCCTTTTCTCTAAATTAAAAAGCCCCAAATGCTGTAACCTTTCCTCGTAAGGGAGTCGCTCCATCCCCTTGATCATTCTGGTTGCCCTCTTCTGAACCTTTTCCAACTCTATAATATCCTTTTTGAGATGAGGCGACCAGAACTGTACACAGTATTCCAAATGCGGCTGCACCATAGATTTATACAATGGCATTATGATATCGGCTGTTTTATTTTCAATACCTTTCCTAATTATCGCTAGCATGGAATTTGCCTTTTTCACAGCTGCTGCACACTGGGTCGACATTTTCATCGTGCTGTCCACTACAACCCCGAGGTCTCTCTCCTGGTCGGTCACCGCCAGTTCAGACCCCATGAGCGTATATGTGAAATTAAGATTTTTTGCTCCAATATGCATAATTTTACACTTGTTTATATTGAATTGCATTTGCCATTTTTCCACCCGTTCACTCAGTTTGGAGATGTCTTTTTGGAGCTCTTCGCAATCCCTTTTTGTTTTAACAACCCTGAACAATTTAGTGTCATCAGCAAACTTGGCCACTTCACTGCTCACTCCTAATTCTAGGTCATTAATGAACAAGTTGAAAAGTACAGGTCCCAATACCGATCCTTGAGGGACTCCACTTTCTACAGCCCTCCATTGGGACAACTGTCCGTTTATTCCTACTCTCTGCTTTCTGCTTCTTAACCAATCCCTTATCCACAAGAGGACCTCTCCTCTTATTCCATGACTGCTAAGCTTCCTCAGAAGACTTTGGTGAGGTACCTTGTCAAACGCTTTTTGAAAGTCTAAGTACACTATGTCCACTGGATCACCTATCTATCTATATGCTTGTTGACACTCTCAAAGAATTCTAGTAGGCTACTGAGACAGGACTTTCCCTTGCAGAAGCCATGCTGGCTCTGCTTCAGCAAGGCTTGTTCTTCTATGTGCTTAGTTAATCTGGCTTTAATAATACTTTCTACCAGTTTCCCAGGGACAGAAGTTAAGCTAACTGGCCTGTAATTTCCGGGATCCCCTCTGGACCCCTTTTTGAAGATTGGCGTTACATTTGCCACTTTCCAGTCCTCAGGCACAGAGGAGGACCCGAAGGACAAGTTACATATTTTAGTTAGCAGATCAGCAATTTCACATTTGAGTTCTTTGAGAACTCTTGGGTGGATGCTGTCCGGGCCTGGTGATTTGTCAGTTTTTATATTGTCCATTAAGCCTAGAACTTCCTCTCTCATTACCACTATTTGTCTCAGTTCCTCAGAATCCCTTCCTGCAAATGTTAGTTCAGGTTCAGGGATCTGCCCTATATCTTCCACTGTGAAGACAGATGCAAAGAATTCATTTAGCTTCTCTGCAATCTCCTTATCGTTCTTTAGTACGCCTTTGACTCCCTTATCATCCAAGGGTCCAATCGCCTCCCTAGATGGTCTCCTGCTTTGAATGTATTTATAGAATTTTTTGCTGTTGGTTTTTATACTCTTAGCAATGTGCTCCTCAAATTCTTTTTTAGCATCCCTTATTGTCTTCTTGCATTTCTTTTGCCAGAGTTTGTGTCCTTTTTTATTTTCTTCATTCGGACAAGACTTCCATTTTCTGAAGGAAGACTTTTTGAGTCTTTGTATGCTAGTCTGAGATCTCATGGAAGTACTAAAGTAAATCTCCTCCACTCTCTAATTCAATCAAGACAACACTGTGTACATATCATTTATCAATTCACTATTGAAAGGCTTAAGTTCTTGTGTGATCTTACAGTTAGTAACATCCATCTAGAGAAAAGCATCTCCCTTTGTTAAAAAGAAAATCCTCCATAAGAACATATGAAGTGGTCCATCTAGCCCAGCATCCTATTCTAACAGTGGCCTACCAGATGACTATGGGAAGCCCACACACAGGACCTGAGCACTCCTCCTGCAGTTTCCAGCAACTGGTATTCAGAAATATACTGCCTCTAGTCCTTTCATTCACCTGCAAATCTTCGTTTTTGTTTGTTGTTGTTGCGTGCCTGCAAGTCGACTAAGGCTTATGGTGACCCTATGAATCAGCGACCTCCAAGAGCATCTGTCATGAACCACCCTGTTCAGATCTTGTAAGTTCAGGTCTGTAGCTTCCTTTATGGAATCAAGCCATCTCTTGTTTGGCCTTCCTCTTTTTCTACTCCCTTCTGTTTTTCCTAGCATTATTATCTTGTCTAATGAATCATGTCTTCCCATTATGTGTCCAAAGTATGATAAGCTCAGTTTCATCATTTTAGCTTCTAGTGATAGTTATGGTTTAACACCCAATTATTTGTCTTTTTTGCAGTCCATGGTATCCGCAAAGCTCTCCTCCACCACCACATTTCAAATGAGTTGATTTTTCTTTTATCCGCTTTTTTCACTGTCCAGTGTTCACATCCATACATAGAGATCGGGAATACCATGGTCTGAATGATCCTGACTTTAATGTTCAGTGACACATCTTTGCATTTGAGGACCTTTTCTAATTCTCTCATAGCTGCTCTCCCCAGTCTTAGCCTTTTTCTGATTTCTTGACTATTGTCTCCATTTTAGTTAATGACTGTGCCGAGGTATTGATAATCCTTGACAAGTTCCATGTCCTCATTGTCCACTGTAAAGTTACATCAGTCTTCTGTTGTCATTACTTTAGTCTTTTTGACATTTAGCTGTAGTCCTTCTTTTGTGCTTTCCTCTTTAACTTTCATCAGCATTCATTTCAAATCATTACTGGTTTCTGCTAGTATTATGGTATCGTCTGCATATCTTAAATTATTGATATTTCTCCCTCCAATTTTTACACCTCCTTCATCTTGGTCCAATCCCGCTTTCCATATGATATGTTCTGCGTATTAAATAAATAGGGTGATAAAATACACCCCTGTTTCACACCCTTTCTGATGGGGAGCCAACCAGTTTCTCCATATTCTGTCCTTACAGTAGCCTCTTGTCCAGAGTATAGGTTGCGAGTCAGGACAATCTGATGCTGTGGCACCCCCATTTCTTTTAAAGCATTCCGTAGTTTTTCATGATCTACACAGTCAAAGTCTTTGCTGTAATCTATAAAGCACAGGGTGATTTTCTTCTGAAATTCCTTAGTCTGTTCCATTATCCAACGTATGTTTGCGATATGATCTCTGGTGCCTCTTCCCTTTCTAAATCCAGCTTGGACGTCTGGCATTTCTCACTCCATATATGGTAAGAGCCTTTGTTGTAGAATCTTGGGCATTACTTTACTTGCATGGGATATTATGGCAATAGTTCGATAATTACTACATTCCCTGGGATCTCCTTTCTTATGTCTTTGTTAGTTTCTGTGACTTTCTAAGATAAGGGTATGATTGACTCTTGGAACACATGGCTTTGGGTGCCATCATGGATCCCTTGCCTCACCATGGCCTGCTGTTCCTGCCTGCTTTTGGATTCATCCTGCTTCTGAATACCCTCACTCCCCCTTTGACATGTCTTTGGACAGATCATATGGAAGAAGACCCAATATCTTTCTCATCCTCCATTCCCCCGATTTATTCTCTCTCTGACTCTGACTCTCCGGCTTCCACTGATTCATCCCTTCTCCATTTTTCATCTAACAGTAAATCATCACCATGCCAATCTTGGCCCACTGCTGCTTCATCTTCCTCTTTCCATATTTCTCACCTTCCCTGACCCTTTAAGGACAGGGTTTTCAGTAAATTGAGAGCCAGTGTGGTGTAGTGGTTAAGGTGTTGGACTATGACCTTGGAGACTAGGGTTCAAATCCCCACCTAGCCATGAAGCTCACTGGGTGACCTTGAGCTAATCACTGCCTCTCAGCCTCAGAGGAAGGCAATGGTAAACCACCATGAAAACCCTATTCATAGGGTCACCCTTAAGTCGGAATCGACTTGAAGGCAGTCCATTTCATTTTCATACTGAAATTTATCTTGTATTTTATTCTACCAATAAAGTTTCATTTTCCAGGGAAAATTGTGGTCCCGTCTCTGTTATTCCCTCCCAGGTACTTTATGAGAGCACTCTGCTATTTATAAAATTCCTAAAGTTTTGCATGCTGTGCTCTTACGTTTTTGGGTAATGTTCCAGTTTCTGGGCTAGCTCTACTGAACGAACAGTGCTCTAGCAACAGAACAGAGCCAGGGCCTCTGAGAGTAATGTTCATCTAGCACTAGAGCTAAAAGCAGAGACAGACAGTATCCTAAGCAAACATGGTAGTAAGCTCAAATGTAAAAGTTAGTTAGTTAGTTGGATGCATATGCTATTATTTTGCATTTTTCAGAAACATATTCAGCAACAGTATTTCATTGCTAATGACAAGCCAATACCAGCAGCAATGTACATGCAAATTTATGTGTGTACTGTATACTGATTCACTCATTCATCAGAGGTTTTGTAAGCAGGTTTAAATTAGCTTTTTGATACTGGTATATTGAATGTATCATCTCCTTGGAGATAAAAATAGAAAGGTGACAAACAATGTAACTACTCCAGTGGCCTGCAGCATAATATTTTCCTTCAAGTTATTAACTTTTGGATGCCTTTAAACTGAGGTTTAAGAGACGGCTTGTAAAGAAAAGGAAATGAATTAATATCTGCAATGTAAAATTACTGTTTTAGGTCAAGCAAAGTACTAAGTTTGATAACATGATTTAATATGACAATAATGGTACATTAAGACTTTATGAGATTTTTAACTTGATATTATATTCTGTCTGCTAACATATCAATCTACATCCATTCAGAGAGAGAGAGAAAGAGAGCAAAATTGCATTTTCCTTGTGAACACTGAGGGTAATATTCTCCTCTTTGATCTGCTCTGTGGGGAATCCTTTCTGCAATCCCATGACTTTAGTCATTCTAATAGTGCACTTAGAAACGCTTATTAAACTTTAAAGTCATATCGTCAGCGGGACATAGTGTTAGAATTTCTGGATCTTGTTGCAACAAAGGAACAGGGTGAATTGTCCCACATTACTTAGTGAAATATTTCAGCTGACTTTGATAAGAGAATGAAGAAAAATGACAACAGTAGGTTGTGTTCCTCAATAAAATACAAAAAATGAGGAATCTAAGAGCACAAGAACGAATTATATTTATGAAAAATGGAAATGGACTGCCTTCCAGGGGATTCTGACTTATGGCGACCCTATGAATAAGGTTTTCATGGTAAGCGGAATTCAGAGGGGGTTTACCATTGCCTTCCTCTGAGGCTGAGAGGCAGTGACCGGCTCAAGGTCACCCAGTGAGTTTCATGGCTATGTGGAGATTTGAACCCCAGGTCTTCGAGGTCATAGTCCAACACCTTAACCACAACACCACACTGGCTAAAATGTCCAATATGTCCACATTATGAACAACAGTACTCTTATTCAAGGAAATTAGGCTGTTTGGAAAATTCCTTTCAAATTCAACACCATTAGCTTGCCTGTCCACTTCCTTCCAAAAGGCATTCCTACCAATGAACAGCAGAGAGTGGGTATAAGGACTTTGGTGAGTCCTCACAGTAAGGCTATTAGTAGAGAAACTGAGAAAACAATGTTTTGGTCAGCTGCCAAAAAGGCAATTCCTTGAAGTACAGATCTCCTTGACTTTTTACAGAAGTGACTGGTAAGCTAATTAAGTGTTGCATTTTGGGGTTTTTTTTAGAAAAAAATAACTTCCCTGAAAAAAGGCACTGTTGCTTAAAATGCGAACACACTGAAAATTGAAGATAGTCCAGCTGCAAGGAGTCTACGCAAGGCTTTTTGATGGAAGAATGCACTAGGCAACTGCTATAAAATTGTAAATAGGAAGTTCAAGCTGCCCTGCAGTTTTTCCATAGTGATAGGTTGCCCAGTGCCTATGGGGGGGGAGGGAGGCTTTTCATACGAGTGTTACAAAATGCAAGTATGTACACAGTGTAACCATTAGATAATGTTATTTAGATTCTAGACAGATCCAATATGCCTTGAACCCATCATAACCCATCAAATGATGTATTTTTCCTATTTAAATATCTCCTCCTTTCACCAAACTATCTGGATGAACATGTATGTGTGTTGCTGATCCTGCGTACTCACCTTATTTTCAATACTCATTTATTAAGACCTATCTAATCCTTTCACTGTCATGTCTTCTATCTCATGCATGGACCATAGGCTGCATTCAGGAACTCTATAGTGGGTTATTTCTAGGGCTGTGCATTTGCCTCCCAATTCAATTAGTGGCTCTGATTTGTAAATATAGATCAGGCCCAACACAGTCTGGACAGATTTGGATCCAATCCAACCCAATTCAGATCTGAATCCAGATCACAATCCAGTTACTACATATCTCTGGAAATCCAATTGACTTACATTGCCAAACTGAAATGGCTATAACTTTCTTGGTTTTTGACCTAGAGACATGACATTTGGAGACATTGTAGCTACTATATAGGGAATTAAGCCTTCCAACTTTCAGGTGGATTGCTGATGGGTTTTTGCATGCTAGCTACCTTTAAATCTTAAAATATTTTAAAATTGAAATGAACCTTTTGTTCTTTCACACAGGGACATGAAATGTAGAGACATGATAGCCCCTATAGAGGAAATTAACCTTGTCAAATTTTAGGTTGGTAGCTACAAGGGTTTTCATGCTAGCCACCTTTAAATTTTGCTTTTTTCATTTTTTTGAAAAAAATGAGTAATCACTCATGCCAGTTCTCATACTCCTGTGTTTCCTCTGTTCCTTTCTTTAAAATTTTGGGGAAAAATGAGTTGTTTTTTTAATTAGGTTTGCAATACTAGACACAAGTGGGTAGCATTAGGCAGGCATGGGTTAGCAGCACCATGGAGCTAATATGCACTGAGGGACATGAAATTTGGGGGCATGGTAGTGCCTATAGAGGGGCTTAACCCTGCCAAATTTCAGGTGAGTAGCTCTAGGGGTTTTCATGCTGGCCAACTTTAAAATTTGCTTTTTTCAAGAAAGATTGTTTTACTCAGTGAGTGAGGGAAAAATAAAAAAATACTATTTAATATTAATAATTGGTTAGCAATTGGAAATTATTATTATCATTATCATTATTAACTAAGAATGCTGGCTAATATGCCCTCAATTTTTCCTGGCTGGCAAATAATAATAAGTAGGAGCTCCCTGGGTCACCAAAGCCTCCCTCCCAAACCCCCATAGTTTGCCAAAGCTCTCCCTCCTTCCCCCCATGGGTCTTTAAAGGTCAGCCTCCCAGCCATCTGTTAAGACCCAAATCTAGGCCACAGCCACTGAGCTTCAGGTCTCTCCAGCTCCTGCCACCACCATCGCTCACCGGGCCTAATCTGCTCCTGCTGCTGAGTACCAGGCCTCTGCAGCTCCTGGCACTGAGCACCAGCCCTCACCCACTCCCACCACCAACAAGCACCACCCCTATCTGGCTCCAGCCGCAGAGCACCAGGCCTCTCAGGCTCCCACCACTTCTGCCAAGCACTGGGCCTCTCCCTGCTGCTGCTGCCCCTACCACTGAGTCAGGCCTTGTGCTGGGCCTCATGCACCCCCCATCACCAACTTTTTTTGTAAGACACTTTGCTGCCACACCCACACATCATGCATCATGACGGGGTGACAGTGTGTTGTCTTACAAAAATACAGTATATAGAGATGATAATAATAATAAATGTATAACCACCAAGCTGGCTGCTTCTTGTTGTCTGTGAGATGCCCACAATGTTTAATAATAATTCTTAGCAATTAAAATAGAATTAAAAAAACCACAGACAACAATATTTTTTTTAAAAAATCCACCTTGCTGCCCAGCAGCTTCTATGACCAAGATGGTGACCACTGTCTCAGCTGTGGTGTTGGAGAAGTCCTGGTGGTTTCAATGTCCATGGTGAGGCTGATTCTAAGAACATAAGAAGAGCCTGCTGGATCAGGCCAGTGGCCCATCTAGTCCAGCATCCTGTTCTCACAGTGGCCAACCAGGTGCTAGTATTCCAGCTCAGGATTACTTGTTCAAAAGGAGCAGAAAGAATAGAAAGGGAGGAGGAGTTGTGCTATATGTTAAAATATATATATCCTGACAAAGAAACACAGGAGGATGAGCTTGGTACCTCCACCAAGAGTATCTGGGTTAAAATTAATAGGGCAAGGAATAAAAGGAACATGGTAGTTGGAGTCTACTACCAACCATCCAATCAAGGAGAAGATGATGAAACTTTTGCCAAGCAAATTGCCAATGTTTCAAGGAGGCATGGTGTAGTAGTAATGGGGGACTTCAATTACCCCAATATCTGTTGGGAGACAAATTCTGCCAAACACGGACCCTCCAAGAAATACCTAACTTTTCTTGGAGATAACTTTCTACTACAGAAAGTGGAGGAAGCAACTAGAGGATCAGCTATCCTTGACTTGATTCTAACCTATAGAGATGACTTGGTGGATTAAGTGGCAGTTACAAGAACTCTGGGGGAAAGTGAACATGCTATACTTCTTGATTTTAAAGGAAGCAAAAGCTGAGAGTAACCATACGCACACCCTGGACTTTAGGAAAGCTGATTGTAATAAACTCAGAACAATAGTAAGTAAGGTTCCATGGAAAGCAACCCTAATGAGAAAAGGAGTCCAAGATGGGTGGGAATTTCTAAAAGAGGAAATTCTAAAGGCACAATGGCGAACAATTCCATCAGGAAAAAAGGGGGCAGACAGCAGAAGCAGTCTTTGTGGCTTCACAGAAAGCTTAGAGATGACCTGAAAACAAAAAAGGCCACCTACAGGAACTGAAAGGAAGGCCAGACCACAAAGGAAGAATACAGACAGGTAGCACGGAATTGCAGACATGGTGTCAGGAAGGCTAAAGCTGAGAATGAGCTGAGGTTAGTGAGAGATGCCAATAGCAACAAAAAAGCTTTCTTTAGGCACATCCATGGTAAAAGAAAGAGAAAAGAAATGGTGGTATAGCTACTCAATGAGGATGGCAAAATGATGACAAAGAAAAGGCAGAAGTGCTCAATTCCTAGTTTGGCTCAGTCTTCTCCCAAAAGAGGGTCTATGATCCTCCTTGGAAACGTGAACTTGAAGAGACAGGATTACAGCTTCAGATTCTAAGTGTGCTTTATATTTTTAATTGACCATGTCCACCTTTCCTTAAGTGGAGTAGTTTAAACATAGCAGGCTGAAAACATGCATCTTGGGCAGGCTAACTTTGTTTTTTTCAACAACTGGAGTCATTGCTTAAGTAGCAACATATTGTAATCAGTCTGATTTTACATCAAACTGCAGTTTCAGATTCAACTGTTAATGCACCCAAAACAGAAATAGAGTATAACCTCCAGTTTGAAACACAAAAGGCTGTCTTCACCATCATATGACATTGACCAATAAAAAGGCTTTGAAATTAATAAAAATAAATTTGACACAGATTTCTAGGATGAATAATGAGAGAAATATAATATTCTAGGTTAGATTCTCTGTAGAAACAGTAGTAACACAGAAAAGAAGCAAAGAATGAACACCAACAAACATACAAAAATGTAATTCTCCATCTTTGGAGATGGCAGTTGTTGCCACCACTCACCATATGCTCAGAGGCACATGTTACCAAATTCTTGCAAGCTACGCAGTAAGTGGATTGGACTGTAAAAGACCAACCCAATTTGTGTTTGCATTTTTACAAATTTGTAGGTCAGTACAATATCTCCGAGAGGAGATCAGGTCTCCTGTTCCTCTGGTGCATTCACTATGAAATGGAAATGGGCTGCCTTCAAGTCAGTTCTGACTTATGGTGACCCTATGAATAGGGCTTTCATGGTAAGCGGTATTCAGAGGTGGTTTACCATTGCCTTCCTCTGAGGCTGAGAGAGAATGACTGGCCTAAGGTGATCTTCATGGCTGTGTGTGTATTTGAACCCTGGTCTCCCACATCATAGTCCAACACTCTAACCACTATGCCACAGTGGCTCTTGGTGCATTCACTATAGCTGCCAAATTTCCCTGCTTTTTAAAGTTTGATAGATATATCTGTTGGCTACAGGTACATTCTTAAACCACAAAGTTTTTTACCTATTAGTGAATAGAATCATAGAGTTGGAATGGGCCATCAAGTCCAATCCCTTGCTCAATGCCGGAATCCAAATTAAAGCATACCCAACAGACAGCTATGTAGCTGCCTCTTGAATGCCTCCAGTGTTGAAGAGCTCACCACTTCCCTAGGTAATTGATTCCATTGTCGTACCGCTCTAACAGTTAGGAAAGTTTTTCTGATGTTCAGTTGAGAGCTGGCTTCCTGTAACTTGAGCCCATTATTCCATGTCCTGCACTCTGGGATGATCAAGAAGAGATCCTGGCACTGCTGTGTGTGGCAATGTTTCAAGTACTTGAAGAGTGCTATCACATTTCTCCTCAGTCTTCTCTTCTCAAGGCTAAACATGCCCAGTTCTATCAGTCTCTCATCATAGGGCTTTGTTTCCAGTCCCCTGATAATCACTGTTGCCCTTCGCTAAACCTGTTCCAGTTTGTCTGCATCCTTCTTAAAGTGTTGTGTCCAGAATTGGACACAGTACTGAAGATGAGGCCTAACCAGTGCTGAATATGGGGGAACCAATACTTCATGTGATTTGGAAACTATACTTCTGTTAATGCAGCCTAAATAGCATTTGCCTTTTTTGCAGCCGCATCACACTGTTGGCTCATATTCACATAAGTGCAAAGTTCTATACCTAGGAAAAAGAAACCAAAGGCACAGTTATATGATGGGGATGCTTGGCACAGCAATACTATATGCAAGAAGGATCTTGGGATTGTTGTTGAACACAAGCTGAAATTTTAAAGATGTTTTGTTTTAATATATTTTAGAGTCTTTTGTTTTTAAGATGTTTTAAAGTGATTTTAGTCTTTTTGTTTGCTACCTTGACTTCCTTCTGGAAGGAAGAGCAGGATATAAATTTAATAAATAAATTATCAATAATAAAATAAATGAAGATGGGATGGGGATTGTTTGGGAAAGAAGAGAAAATATGCACAAACTGAACAAGTGCTACCCAATCCCCACTAAACGTTTCTAAGAAACAGAACTTACTTAAGACTTTGCCAGTTCTAAGCACCGTGATTGGAGAGAGTTGAGTGGTGTCATGTTTCCTTTGGATGAGTCCTCAGAGGAGGACAAAGGCAGCAGACCAATGGGAGAGAACTAGTAGACTCACCAGCAATGCAGTGCAACCCTCCCCCACTGGTCACCAGAAAATGAGCAGGACACAGCTGAAGCCCCTCAGTCAGACTTGGAGAGTGAACAGGAGACCCAGTCAACCCCTACAGAGTGACGATGCCAAGAAGTGGCAGAGCAACAAAGGCATTCTGGATGCTTAAGATTGCAAGCTCCCAGGAGCCAGAGGGCTGATTATAATCACCTGCACAAAGGTGAGGGGTTCAAAAGGCCATGGGAGGCCTTTGCCCTCCATTAGAAGCACCATCATACCTCTGCCAGCCTTGCCCATGAGTTGGACCCTCTCATGTGTTGATGACCCTGGACTGCACTACAGATCTGCCCTTGCTACACTGTCTGGTACTTTTAACCAGTAAAAACTTCAGCTCTGTCTCTCCCAACCCTTTCCCTCATTAACTCCCAGCTTTGACAGATTTATAGCCTGGCTATGGCCTGGCCAGATATTGGCTAATTGTTTTACTATGGCCATAAATCACCACCGTGCAGCTGGCAAAGACCAACAGGTGGGGTGATAGCATTCTAGCCTTCTTCCTTCTCTACACACTCTGGTTACATAGTGTTGTAATTGCTGCACTTCAGATACACCCTTTTTGGGTTCATTGGAGACTGTTTTGAGCTGCAGATCTGTACAAATCCATACAAATCTGTACAAATTAATTCAGGACTCCCCAATCCATTGTGCAGAGATCTGTGGCTGCTTCAACCTGATTTGGACAGGATACAAATATGCCCAAATTGGCCCTATTTGGTTTGTGATTTGTACAAAAACATAGCACAGCCCTACTTGTTTCAATTTCAATTGATTGTTCACTGTCAGTTACAGATTATAGACAGGAACTCGGTCACTACTGTGTCATGACCATCCAGCATGCATTTGATTTTTTAAGAATGCTATAGCATTCATGAGTTCCCTGATAATCCATCACTCATCAATACTTTTCCACTTGCCTCATAATTTTTAGTATATTGACAAATCTATTTCAAGGGCCTGAAAAACAAATGTGATTTTTTTTTGCCCCAATTAGTTACTTTTCTCCAGCGGTAGCTATGTAGCCCCAGATCAGCTTACTGAATTAATTTATGAGAATAGCTCCAGAAACATGAGAGAGTGAGCTACATTGTATTGAGCCACAACATTGGTCTATCTAACTCAGTATTGCCTAATCTATACTAACTGGCAGTGGCTTTCAAGGGTTTCAGACAGGATATTTATCGGTTATAAGTGGAGATGCCCGAGATTGGATGTGGGACTTCTGCATGCAAAGCAGATGCTCTGTCATTGAGCTACAATCCTTTCCTACAGCCAGTCAGCATAATTGGGCACCTGATGAAAACTACAACCTGGCAAATCTAGAGCCTCATGACTTCCTGTTCCGTCTCCCTGGTGTTGCTACTTGTTCATATGTCATCTTCAAAGCATAACATGAGGAGTAGCAGCCTCCACTTGTCTTGGCCTCTTCCTCTGAGTGATACTGTGGAGTAAATCCAGACAGAAAGGGCAAACAAATGGGCAGCTGCAACTGTAGTGAGGAAGAAGGGGTTTCACTAAGAATATCTTGCCAAGGACCACCCTATACTAGGAACTAGCACTTAAGGTAGACCTGACTTATTTCTGTAACTTGGCATTCTACATTCAAAATATTATCTGAGTTCCCACCTTCTGTTAGCTCTGGAAAAGGAACCTTTTGACAGTTGCACTAGGGTAAGTGTGTGCAGACTTCATACTTGTAGAATCTACTTTGTTTTTTACTAGAAGTCTGAGGTCCACCAACCAGAGTCAGGTACAAAATAGTAGCTCAGCTAGGCAAATACATACTGAAAATTAAAGAACAGGGTGGCTCTGAACAAAGGCAATTCATTCTGGTGAGTGTGGGAAACAATGATTTTTTTCTTGGATAAGCTTAAGCTGTAATATTCATATCATTAGTTTATTTATTTATTATTCAATTTATATTCCGCCCTTCCTCCCAGCAGGAGTTGCACACATTTTAATGGTTAACTTTAACAGAGCTCCACCACCTGTGATGTTGGAAGAGAATAAGAGAGACTGAAAGGGTGGAAGGGGGGAAAGTAAGCCATCAGTGAAGGTAAAATATTATGGAAGAAACATATGTTTGTTATTGCTATCCTGAACAGCTTACATTTTTACTGCTGTTTTGTTTACCAGTTCCATTCACGGAAAGATTTGCAAATGATGATGCAGGCTAAAAGAAGAGTTGAATTGCTACTTGTCTATGCAAATCAAAACTGAAATGCAAGCAATAATTTTACTGGTGAAACTTATGTTAGATTTGGTCATTAAAATAAGCCAACAAAAGCATATTTTCCATTACTGAAAATATTTCTATGTATTAGATGCAAATCTTGGAAGTCATCTATCTGAAAGATAAAATTGCTGACATAATGTTATTGAGCTTACCTTAAAGTAACTGTAGAACTATCATCCTTAGAAAATGTTCTCTTAATATGGGATTTTCAGTGTTTCCTAGATAAACTATTGTTTTGCTCAAGGATTCCTCTAATTCGGGGGGGGGGGATTGGAAGAAGACAGTAATTGATCACCAAACTATGTGAAGGACTACCTGCACTTATATGAATCTGTGTGAGCCTTGAGATTGGCCTCAGAGGAACTGCTTGTGGGTCTGCCATCAGCATTGGTGGGAATGAAAGATAGGGCTTATTTGGTAGTGCCCCCATGTAAGTATAATGGTAACGGACAGTGTGGTGGTGGGGGAGCACTCACCTGACCTATAGTCGGTTGCATTGCAGCTGCTTACCAGGAGGGAGAGGGCAAGATGGTTGCAAGGTCAGTGTGGGGCAAACACACAAGCTGAACCAATCCAGTGGTCCCACCAGTGTGTTTGCAGTGCTTCGACCTCACTGCCATCTTGCCCCATCCCTGATACCTCTCATTAAGCAGCATAAATGCAACTGACCAGAACTCAGGTGTGTGCCACCATCTCACCATGCTGTCCACTACTGGTGTGCAATTTCCTCCCTAGCAAAGTACATATGCCTTACTCTACTGATGTTTTACAGACCGTTTCAGGGTGGTTCCCTCCTGATCCTAACCTTACATAAATACAGGTCTAGGTATCTGTGCTTCCTTAATTTTCTGCTGCCATCAATTCATTCAGAATACTTTCAAAACCTCCTAGTAGGATGTGTAGTAGGCTTTAGGCATGAGATGGACACCAACAATAAGACAGGATGAACTTTAATCTAAGACTGTAGGTTTATTAAAAGGATACTATTTATATCGGTGAATATTGATACTTATATTGGAGTCTTTAAGGAGATAGTTGACAGTTTCTGAAGAGACACTGTTGCTGACATGAGCCTAAATTCCCTAAACCTCCATCCCAGCCACATACTTCCACAACCCTGTCCAGCTACCGGGTACAATCTGCCTCTGTGTCCCAAAGCTTTTCTGGCTGTACTCCTGGCTGCTTGGCCAGTTAAAACCCGCTTGTGTCACCTTCCTGTAAGACCTTTCTGTAAGACCTTTACACAGGGCAGCCTCTCATACCAACTCCCTTCCCTGATCTTCACCAGATTATTAATAACACACTGTGTATTAATATACAGGCCTCAATTTTCTCCTCAGCAATTCTCTGGTCTTATATCTCATACTGCCCTCATCAACAGGACCAGTGCCAGAGGGTGGCCAGGTCGGGCCCTGGCCAAAGACCCCTGTGACCCAAAGGGCCCCCTGAAGGGCCACTCCTTAGGATGGGAGAATAGCACTCCCATTCATCAATCTGCGGCAGCATTGATTCTTGACCCTGCAGCAGATTGCAGAAAGGCCATTCCCAGGCACCCCCCATACAGACCTTGGGGGCTTCAATAAATCTTCATGGATGTCCTACCTACCTCTCCGATTGCTGAGAATGATGTTTGCGCTGCACATGCATGCATGACATTAACCAAGATGTCGGTGGAGGCTTCCCTAAGGGGCTGATGCCCCTGTTGCCATCTTGGCAGGCATGTGCATGCATGTAGCATAGTGTGCATGCCTGCAATCAAATAAGATGGTGGCAGGGGCATCACCCCCCTTAGGGAAGCCCCTGCCACCATCTTGGTTGATGGCATGCATATGCACTCAGTGCTCAAGCAGTTAATGTGAGGCGATGGGAGAGATAGGTGGGGTGTGCGGGTGGGCGCCATGGGCCCAGGGCATGCTGGTGCCCTAGGGCCCAGTCATGCCTGGCATCAGCCCTGCTCATCAACTTGCTTTCTCCCAACTCCATACCTGACTAAAACCAACTCTCAGCTGACTCTGCCATTGACAGTTAACACCCAACTAACTGGAACCTCCAGCCTATCTGTGTCTGTTCTCACCCAGACCAATGAGAATGACTTTTACCTGATCCAGGGACCTAATAAATTCTCAAAGCAATCCTGTCTCTCTCTTCTCAGATCCCATCAAAAGCACTACAGCTATACAGGTTTACAATACTGTAATAGTACAAGGCCTCATGACAGTCACAGAGGTCACATGATATAGTTTTTTCCCTTCAAATTCAAATATAAACAGACATATAAAAAGCACTTCTCCACAGACTTTTTAAAAATTTCAGTCTTTAATATGTGGTACTTTGTGTTCTCTTAATTGCTGCTGTTTAATGTTTTAATGTTATTATGTTTCAATTTTAGATGGTAGTTTTATTGATATTTGATGTATTCTGTCAAAACAACAAAGAGTCATGTGGCACTTTAAAGACTTGTTCTCAGGAGATGCTTTGTTGTTTTTGCTGCAGCTCAGACTAACACACCTCCTCCTGTGGAAACTGATGTTTGATGGTTTTGATGAAAACTTCCTTGGGATGATTTTATCTTGAAAAGTGGCATATAATTCTTTGGACAAACAAACAAACAATCTTATTCTTAAAGTACTGTTGGACCACCAAACAAATTGTGTCTACAATCTGGTTTCAATTGGAAACCAGTCTCTCTCAGAGCATTGCAGGAGCAGTTGCATCATTTCTCGAGCAAGTCAGTCTGGGCTCAGAGCTACCCAGACAGTCAGTGTAAAACAAACAGTTTATTTATGTACTGTATGTATATTTGCATCACAGCTACTGTGTGGCAGTGATGGCGGTGAAGAAAGCTTGCTTCTTCGCCACTGTTGCACTCTCAAGTAGTCATCCTGAAGACCTTTTCTGGGTGGTGAGGGAGCTTGTGGAATCGTCCACAGAGGATCACTTGACACCCTTGGAAGCTGTTTGTGTCAAGTTTACAAGCCACTTCAAGGGCACAGTCATTTGCACCTAGACCAAACTAGTTGTCATGGTTAGTGCAAGTCAGGTGGAGCTGTCCAGTCATGTTACATCAGATCACTTTCTATTGTTGCTGTCCAATGATGTGGACACATCACTTGAAGGTGTTTGACCTACCACATGTATCTTCAACTCTTGCCCATTTTTCCTGGTCAGAGTTAGCAGACAGCATTGATTAGGTTGGTCCAGGGAGTAATAAATGCCTCTTTGCAAGAGAAGGTGGTACCTACTGCCTTCAAAGAGGCAGTGGTGTGTCCCTTCCTCAAAAAAGACCCTTTCTAGCTTCAGAAGTGTGTGACAACCACATCCCAATTCTGAATATCTCCTGCATGGGCCAGGTGCTCAAGACGATGGTAGTCATGCAACTTCAGGTGTATTTGAATGAAACTGATTACCTAGAACCATTTCAGTTTGACTTCAGGCCTAGTTTTGGTACTGAAATGGTTTGTTCGCCCTGATTGATGATGTGTATCACTGCTGCTTATTCTCCTTGTGTGGTATTCAATATTAATCCCACTTAGAGTAAACCAATTGAAGTTAATATATATGACTAATGTAGGTTTATTAATTTCAATGGGTCTACTCTGAACAGGAGTTATTTGAATACTACTCCTTGACCTCTCAAGGGCTTTTGTCACCACTGACTATGGTATCATTTTATACCAGCTCTGTAGGTTGGGAATGGGAGTCATGGTATCATGATGGAACTAAATCTCTATAACAGGTGTAAGGAACCTTTGGCCCTCCAGATGTTGCTGAACTACAGATGTGGCTATGTTGAACCTAGATGTGCCCATGCTTTGGGGACTGATGGGAATTGTAATTCAGCAACATCTGGAGGGTCAAAGGTTCCCCACACCCACACTATAACAGAAATTCTGTGGATTGGCAGAGGCACTGTAGAATGCTAGTTTCCTTGTCCAAGAATTGGGTAGGCATTTTTTTCCAGGTGGGGTGGCATTTCTACTGAAAAAAGATTTGTAGTCTGGGGATTTGTAGCCTGGATTCTTGGTTTCCTGTGATGGAAATGGACCACAAAGTTATCCAAAGCTATTGAGACACTGTAGATACTAAAGGAGAGACTGGCTATGCAGAAATGCTACTTAGCAATGTTTGCAGGAAGAGATCTTCAGAGACAATAATCAGATACTGACATGGTTAATGGCATGAAAAACCGAAGTATGAAGAAAAAGGATCCCGTTTCTTTGTAGTTCATTGGGTTGTGCAAGTGGATACCTCTAAAAGTTTAATAAAGATGCAATTTGCTAACTCATTCTTCTCATGATCCACATGACAAAACATAACATACACTACAACCAACAGATCAATTTATAGCACTTGCCTTTCCCATATTTCTTGATTATTCACCTAGTTTAGGTTTTAGCCTGTTTCTTCTAAGATCTGACTTTAAATGAATGAAACATATCCACTAATACCAGCATAGGGCTCTTTCCTATCCATGGCAGTGGCCTGCCTCAGGTTTTTGATTTTTGTTTTTGCTGCAAAATAGGAGGATCCAACAGACATGCCAAGGCATAGGTCTCACAAGTCCAGGTGTTCCTTCCATAAACTGGGGGAGTGGGGAGTGGATTTCTGATTAATGTGAACAGAATAAATGGACAGCAGCATACACTTCTGAAAAGTTACAATCAAAGCATAGGCATAATCTAAAAGGAGATAAAGACAAAAATAAAAGGGGAAATGACTGCATCATCAAAAAAGATAATGAAGTTTAAATGAGATACAAGGCATAAATGCAATGCAGTTCAAACCAATAAATGCTTGGAAACCTTGTAGTATGAATTAGCAATATTTCAAAAAAGGCTGAATTAACATTTTTATATTTATGACTTGGTAGAGGAAATTGGAAACTTTTACTTGCATTATCTAATTTTTATTTTATTGTATTTTGGTTCTGAATCATAGTGGCAGAATCAGAGCATCTTTCAAAAGTTCTGTCATCCTAAGAATTAGCAGTCATGTTCTCACAAAGGTTTTCTGTTGTTAAAGAATGATCAGAAGTGTGGAAGATGACCCATCCAAATGAAGGTAACATATGCTGCATTTTCTGCAACATGACCCCATGAGAACTGTACCACTCAAAATGACCCCACAATCCTCACCCAGGCCCAGAGGTAGAGGCTAAGAACATATTCATTAGTTCAGAGCACTTCTGCCCTGAAAACAAAATCCCATGCAGATGCGTCCTTACTGCTCTATGCATCTGTAGAAGTATGGTTTGTTCTCTAAGACTGTATACAGAGAGCCAGTGTGGTGTAGTGGTTAAGGTGTTGGACTACGACCTGGGAGACCAGGGTTCAAATCCCCACACAGCCACGAAGCTCACTGGGTGACCTCAGGCCAGTCACTGCCTCTCAGCCTCAGGGGGAGGCAATGGTAAACCACCTCTGAATACCACTTACTGTGAAAACCCTGTTCATAGGGTCGCCATAAGTCGGAATCGACTTGAAGGCAGTACATTTATACAAGACTGTATACAGTACAATACATCACACAATGCCCTCATTCACACTACACACTAAGCCATACCTTAGCTAGACCGTGCAAGTATGTGAGCTCCCAGACAGGAGCTCACAGCTGCTTTGCTCCTCCCTACTCCTCCTTGTTGCCATACCACACTGGGCTAAGCCAAGGTTTGGCATAACATGTCATTCAAACCCAGGCTTATGATTAAGCTCTCTCCTCACTATCCATGAGCTATAACCAAGAACACATGCAGCTGTGTCAGAGGCTTTAATTAGAGATGGTTTTGGCATGGTGCATTATGCTTCCGTGTATGAGGTATTGAACCCTTGTTGTGAACCCTTTTCAACTCTACACTTCTGTTTGATAATATGGTGACTTACTGTTTCTGATGTTAATACACCTCTCTGCTCCAAAATTTGAATTATTATTCAGTAATGTCTGCCGCAAAAGGGTAATCATAATCAATTTATGAAAAGCAAAATTGGCAAACTGTGATTAAGATCCTGCAGACCCTTTCTAACAAAAGTAATCACAGGAAAGAAACGACAGGAATGAATTTGCATTATAAACACAATTAGAAGTTAAGTTTGCAATCTGTGCATGCTTCCTTAGGGGTATGTCCCAGAGTACTTTCTATGTGTATGGAAAGAACTGGGCTGCAATATATTTTCATACAGACATTCAAGCTGCAGTGTTAATTTAAGACAATAATTGACTGTGCTTGTAGGCATAGCAAGTGCTTTCCATAGAAGAATATGAACAAAATTGGTTTCGTTAGTAGAGAGACATGAAGAGGTGGCATTCTTTCTGGAGTTTTCTATATGTTTGTTTATATTTTGATAGGGCAGATGAAAAAAGCATCTGAGATCATGATCTTTTATATGCTAAGCAATTAAATGTGGATCTACATGGTATTCTCTTTCTGTTTTAATGACACAGATGCCTGGTGTGGATTGAATGGAGAAAATAGTGAAAAGAAAGGCAGCTGAGGAATGAAAACAGAATTTCACTAGTGGGAAACAAAAGGTAAATGTACCACATTTTTTGAAGCAAAAGCATTCAGTATGTCCTTGAGAGGAAAATAATCAGGGGAGAAGGATAATGAACTTGGTAAAGACACTGAAGAAGAGAAATATTGCCAAAATGGTTGATAAGGAAGACACAGTGGAACACAATTAATTCCTTTATTTTACCATACCTTGTGTTATAGTGTCAGAGAGTGAGGAGAATTATTGTGTTGACAAAAACTTGAAGAGAAGCGTCCTGATGAACAACTGCGAGAAATTTTATTGGCAATCTAAAACCAGCTGACTGTCAGAATATAGTGCTATTAAAATAAAATATAGCTCAAATCCAACATTTAAATAAACTTGCAGAAAATGAGAAGTTTATGCAATTGAGGTGTCAACTAAATGAAGCCATGCTCTTTTGGTTGCTTGTAACAAGTTTTGCAAATTCTGCAGAGTGTTTATTGAATATCTGACAATGTGCTGCTTGTACATGATGATGCTCTCCACCTTGTGGTTGTCCTGGGAGCACACAGGCCTGGCAATGGCACTGTGGCTGGATTCTCCATGTGTGGAGGCCGCACATGTGTGGACCAGTGTCATGACATGAGTGTTCTTCATGAAGCTACTATGATAGCTTTTTGGAGCTCCCAAAAGTGCTGCTACCATCACAGAATTTGCTGCAGCCACGTGTGCAGCAGCTGCATGGAGCCCAGCCTCAAGCCCAATGGCAACTCCAGCAATGTCAAAGATTATTATTATTATTTGTTGTTGTTGTTGTTTATTTCTACCCCACCTTTTGGCCAAAAGGCCCTTAAGGCAGCTTACAAAAAAAAACAACTAAAAAATACATCAATACATCAATAAAATACATCAACAGAGCCAGTGTGCTGTAGTGGTTAAGGTGTTGGACTACAACCTGGGAGATCAGAGTTTGAATCCCCACATAGCCATGAAGCTCACTGTGTGACCTTGGGCCAGTCACTGCCTCTCAGCCTCATGAAAACACTATTCATAGGGTCGCCATAAGTCGGAATCGACTTGAAGGCAGTACATTTACACACATCAAAATACTACAAAATACATCAATAAAACAATACAATTTACAATTTACAGTAGACAATACATAAATAAATAAATGTGGGTGAGAAGAAGGATGGGCATGGGAGAAGTCCAAAGAAATGGATCTTGAGAGAAAGACCTTGAGGGGAGATCCTTTCTCCATGGCGACTGAGATGATGGGTTAGCAGCGCCATGCTACTCAGAGTGGATTTTAGTCCAGCCACCACCAACTGCCCCAACCCACATTATCAAATGGCACCAGTCTCTTTGCTGATCACATGGCGGCTACTGTCACATGTGAATAGGTCCAATACATGTCTTAAGGTTTGCAACAGAAACCTTGGAATCAAATTAATGCAACTATAGAAAGACTAACATAAAATTAACATTTGACTCACTAATCTTTTTGCAGATTTACACAAACAATATACCCGCACACAGTATTGTGATGTTTTCATCATACTTAATTGTAGCTACAAGAATCTGTTAGGCCAAAAATTCAACTAGTGAATGGGAAAACAAAATATGTGCCAATGCCTAAACTAACAAATTATATAACAGTAAAAGGACAACAAAATTGTAATCATTTTATTCAGTTGGCCTACATTTGGTGTTTACTGGGAAAGCAACATACCTTCTCCTTCTAAAATTCTAAATTACTTTTTGCTTTATTGCCCCTCTGAGATTAGTAATGTGACTTAGCATGGGACACAATTGTTTGTACAGACGCTACTTTTCTGTTTTATAATACTTTATGGGTTTTTTAAAGAAAAATACAATAAATCTATAGTTGCATCATGTGTATTTAACGTACAAACAGGAGTGCATTTTTTCATGCCATGGGATGATCCCTCAAATGACATGTGAAATCCATCTGAATGACATCTGAAGTCCAGTGCTGGTTCCTTTTCCCTTTTGCTCCTCCCCTGCATTCTTCAGGGGGAAATCTGCATTTTATTTTTTTTTAATTATTTTTTAATGCACAAACCTCACTGCACTCAAATTATATTTGAGCTACTAATTATAAGCTTCCATAGCATTTAAGAGTTCTAAATTTGGCTTGTAATGTTTTGGCAAATGCACATTCTCCCAATGCCACTTGGGAACTGTAGTTCAGGAGCAGAAAGGAGCACATTGCCAAAGCAACTGTGCCATGCTCCTATTCATGCTACGTTTCATGAGGGCGATGAGACCTAAACTGGAAATCCAGCATTGTGGATAGACTACAATGTAAGTATCAGGAATGACAACAAGAGAGGGATAAAAGAAATAAAGTTCTGTGTATGTGCCAACAGTGGGTACCAGTCTCACTGCCTCAGTCTGATGAATGTTGAGTATGAATTTCAGGTAAGCGTAACCAACTCATAGTGATGATCCAGAGTGAAAATATATATGTGAATAGTATGATCTTGGGAGAGAGAAAACCATAACAACAAATATGACAAACTCTGAGAACTTTATTTGAATCACTGTCCAAACAAAAAATCTAAATTTTTAAACTTGGAAACTCTGTTCTGGTTCCAGAGAAAAGAAATATCACTTCATGATGTCACAAGGACCAGTTACTCAGTGCTGTGTGCAGCAGGCATCTGCTCAAAACTTGCAGAACCAGTTTTCCCTCAGCCTGATGCTTTACCATGTAATCCTATGCATATATAGTAAGAAGCCAGTTTCCTTGAGTTCCGTGGGGCTTACTCCCAGGTCAATATGTACAGTACCATGTAATCACATACAAATTGAAAGCAGCAGCAGCAGCTCAAGGATCTCTGGGACTGGAGAAAGAGAAGCAACATAATTTCCATTCATTCTCCTCGTCAGCCCAGCTTGCTCCAATAGCAGCATTCTGGAAGATGTTGTTGGCTGTTGCTTCAGGCACCTCAAGTGCCAGGCACAGGGGTCTCAGCTTAATGGTGACATTGCAGTTGACAGGCTGGGACCCAAACCACTCCCAAGATGCTAGCAGCCTCCAGACTTCAGAGGATGCCTCCATCTACTTTATAACCATCTCAGTGGGGATGAACTTCTTACTGGGGCCTACTAGTCTTGTACTGGGGGAAAGTCCCCAAATGCCCCAGTGTAGTTACAGACCTGACTGCAGGGGTAGCCAACATGGTGCGGACACTACATTTCCATCATTCCTGAACAGTGGCCGTGATGGCTCAGGCTGATGGGAGCTGAAGTCCACAACACCTGGTGAGCACCAAGTTGGCTACTTTCTGCTCTATTATTTGCAGCACTGATTGCCCAGATTTTTGAAATACAGAATGCTTTTTCAAAGCTTACGTTTGATGATCATATCTCACAAGCAGTCAATTTAAAATAACTTGCTTTTATGTTAGAAAAACACCACACAGTTACCCTGAAGGTTTTCTTCATTCTAAGCCTTCTTCTGACATAGGATTCTTATATTTGCCACACAGAATTGCCTATGTGTGTGTTTTCTTTTTGTCCCTCAATATTTTGTTAAAGCCAACTACAAATATCAGCTCTTTCATTAGCCCATACAGCAAAGTTATCAGGATCTATATTTGTACAGATCTTGGCATTGCCTACATTGCTTGGAATTGTTTTAAAACCTTTACAGTGCTGTTCCCAATCTTCATAAACCGTGAGTGCTCTTGTCATTTAAGAAGCTCACAGTATTTGCAGAATTCCTTGACTAAGCTGATCAGTTATACCTCAGAAAATGCTTACATAGGTAGTTGTCTGTTAAGAGCCTGCATTGCTTTCACATCATAAAAAAATATATTTTTGGCCATTGGGATATGAAATTTCTTAACACAACTTGCTCTTTTGGTAACTGTTGTGCAAACGTTCCAAAGTGCTACATTGATCCATGATTGTGTTGGGTATATGGGATGTTATACATGCATAAATTCTTGTTGGATCCTGCTACATTGGAAGAAAGGGGTCTGAATCAGGGATGAACTATCTTATCATGCATAAACTAATGCAGGATGCTACCATATGCAGACAAAAGAACTAGGTTGGAATAGTATGGTGGGAAGCAAGCTAGACACTTAGCCACTTTTATACGTCAAACAAAGTTGGATTTTTTCAGTGGAGTTGTGTCTACTTTGGTATGGTTAGCCTAATAAATGTATTGTCCTAGCCTAATATGGATTTTTGAATTTGTCTTATTAATGTTTTATTGATACTACTTTACTTTGTATGTTTTACATACTTTGTATGTTTTATGCCATACGTCGCCCAGAGTGGCTGGATAACTAGCCAGATGGGCGACTAATAAATCTAATAAATAAATAAATAAATACCTCACAGCTTGCTATGTCATGGTTCAATTCCACTTCTCAGGATATTTCTCAGGACCTTTCAACAGACATGTAGAGGATTCTTTATTTGTTTTTGAGAGAAATTTGAATTTAATAGATAGTTTGGGCAGTATTCAACTAACGTTTTGCACTAGCGCTAACTAGTTCACAGGGAGAAGAAGGGGGAGATTGTTCTGTGATACTAGGAGAAATCTTTTCGATGACTAACAATTGCCTTAGCACTGCGTTGGATGCAACCCCTTAACTGCTACTCCAATATGCAATTCTCCCTTGTTTTGATTTTTATGTGTACTTATTTAGAAGATCTCGAACTCACCCTTCATCAAAATGTGACATTGTTGTACTAGTAGTTGTAGCAGTGGTAGTACTGCTACTACTACTGCTAGTTGCTGTGGTGACTTCTCATCCCAATACTCAACGTGTTGAAATAGTAAGTGTAGTCATAATTGCTATATCCTACAACCGGATTCAGAGGCAGCATGCCTCTGAACACTAGTTTCTGGGGAGGAACAACAGGGAGGGCTATTGCCTTCATGACCTGCTTCAGGGCTTCTCATAGGCATCTGGTTGGCCACTGTGGAAAACAGGATACTGAACTAGATGGGACTTTGGCCTAATCCAGCGGGGCTCTTCTTACATTCTTATATTCGATTGCTGCAGCAAATGGTCATGGGGATGAGTGACAGTTATGTAAATTTTGATGTCTCTTCATGTTGAAAATCTACACAGAATACAGTCTTTTAATAACTGAATGTGAGTTCCCAACCTTAAAAAAATTAGCTTTGCCAAATTCACGTTAGCTAACAATCTAAACATGACCTTTGCCATTCCTAAATACAAGGCATCGGATTTTCATCAAGAGGTGATAAACAAATGATCCACTCCAGACACAGTTCCCTATTTAAATATTTAAATATTAATATATTTAAAACAAGTAGATGAGACAAAGTTTTGGCTTGAGATGAAAGTATTTTAGCTTTCCATTTATTTGAAGGATCCTGATATAATTACTTTACAATACATGTTTAAATATTCTGGACTTTTACTTTTATCTTCATTCCAATGCCAGCTAGAAAATCAAAGCGGTGATTCTATATTTCTGTAGTTGCTTATGGCATTCACCATCAGTATCTGAAATCTTTATTTCCATGGACTCATTGCAAATGTTCAGTTCTTGCTGCTTGGCAAAGATGGATGTTTAGATGCCCGGAGCACAAGGCCTGATAAGACAGGCATAAAGGTAATATTGGCAGGTAGGGGGAAATAAAAATTGTGGTGGGAAGGAGAGCAGCTTCATATTATTTGAACTGAGATTTGTTACTTTACTTTGAGAAACTAAGATGTCAAACAAAGCATATAAGTCTGAACATTTAAGAACCAATGATTACAACAAGCTTAAACACACAAAACTGTATGGTGGATACCAAGTCTAATACCATAGGAGCACAAGAAACTGTCTTACACTGAGTCAGACAATTGGTCTATTTAAATCAGTATTGTCTACACTGACTGACAGCAGCTCTTCAGGATTTCAGCAAGAGACATCCCCAGCCATACCTGAGATGCCAGGGAATGAACCTGGGACTTTCTGCATGCAAAGCAGACCACTGAGCTACAGCCCTTCCCCATCATCATCTTGATATTTATATTACATTTCAAATTTAATATCTTGGTAATCATTACAACAATCTTGTAAGGTAGGTTAATATTACTATACCTGCATTACAGAGGAAAGGCTGAGAAGAGGTGGTTGGAAACCAATGAGCATTGCTTTGTTGATGTAAGGCATCCATCAGTGGAAGGGGGAGGGAAGACATTTTCTATTTTGCTTCCTCCACATGACAGCTGTGCCCCATGGTAACGGTCAAGACATTTTTTGAAGTCCTGAGTGCTGCTGCTTCTGCCACCTCTGCTACAAAAAGCACTGAAAACACTGGAAAAGATTCTGTAAGTTCCTTCTACATCCTTACTGAAAGCACTGTGATTGGAAGGTATTCCCTGGTTGGCAGCTAGAGATGTCAGTCACAAAACTACATACCTCTTGTCTCTCCCCCAACCCCCAACCTGGTATTTTCCTTTTATGGAGAGCTTGGGGACAAATAGATCAAATTCTCAACTGGCTGCCCAACTTGTCTGTGCATCTCCAAATCTCCAGAGTGGGTCGGAAGCTTTGGGAGCAGCCCAATTTGCTTTGAACCTCTTTGGAAAAGATCATTTCAGGCCACTTTGGTACTCTGTTTGGGCTTCGTCTGAAGCAAACACCCCAAACCCCAGTCTAAATTAAAGACATGGAGATATTTTATTTTCCTATTTAAAAAAAAACTTCCCTGGATATTTTTCAGTTTTTACTTGGGAATTTCAACTGGGCCTCAGGAATAATTTCCTGGGTTTGATTTCTCAGAAATCTTGAATTTAACATTATTTTAGTTTGCACTGCCATTTTGTTTTGGTCCTGCTTTTGTTGAGAAATAACCATTGTGTAAAATATTTACAGCTTAGCAATTCAGTCCCTCCCAAATAATAATTGTGTATTTACAGACCCTGAAGTTCTACACCACACTCCCTGTTCCTGATTGGGGCACCTCTGCTTGTTTTATTTTAGTTTTTACATTGATTCCTATGTATTTCCAATATTCTTTACTCACATAGAAAGGATTCTACAAATGGCAAATGGGAAAGCAAAAGTGGTGCTTCAGTTCCATTGAAACTGTTGCACCTTGATTCCTATGTAGTTCTTTCTATGTATACTGAATGGGCTGGTTAATTTGGCACCGAGGCTGTGCCTGGGGCCTGCGAGAGAGAACTGCTGAGAAGAGAGCACATGACTACATTCTGATTCAGCCACTGGAACACTGATTCTGAGAGGACTGTTCACTTCTGCAGTGATTTGATCTCCATGGGATATCATCTTGAGATGATTTTGTGTAACAATAGTACACACCAACATATCCTGTGAGTGGGAGCTTAGTGGCAAGCAATTCTGGAGAAGACCGGCACAGAAATGAAACTTGGGACAGCAGCCATTTTGAGAAGATCTGTTTGTAGTAAAGATTCATAGACTGTTAACTAAAGATTGTTTGTTTCACACTGCAGTCTCTTGTGGCATCATTTTATATAAATTTGCAGAAGCAATTATTATGTGCTGTTAAAAAAGAAACAAAGTAGAACTCAACCAAAAAAAAAAAAAATTGGGCCAGCTTCAGCCTCCAGGTGTTTGAAGGAAATTCTGCAGAGCATTGAAGAAAGTGGAAACATGAATTTGAGTTGTACTGCATTGCAATGGAGCAGATTACATAGACGGCTTGAATCAGCGCCATTTTCTTCATGTGGCAGGTGAAGCATTTTATATTTTCAGTTTGATGACAATGCAGAAGATGGGTGTATGTGTCAAGTTTTGATTGCTACATGTGAACTATACTATGCACCCAGAATACATGCTGCATGTGAATGGAGCAAAGGTCCCAGGGCATGATCTGAACTGAAAGCTCATGATAAACAGAGCTCAGCATGTTTAAAGGCAAGCAGTGTGGTGGAGGACAGACTGGTAGGTAGGCTTGAAGACAGGGAGGGAGTCAAGACTGTTCTCCCACACAGTGGAGGCTGTTGGCACTGATGTTAGTGGGCCAGTGAATCCACTCTGGGTTTTAGTCTGAACTTTCAAGGAGCTGTCCAAGTACTTTGGACCATTCCTTGAAAGTCTGGACTAAACCTGGAGCAAATTCACTGCCCCACTGACATCAGAACCACCAGTGTGCACCTAAGGGTAAGTTGCTCAGACTGAGAACTAAGTTTGGAACAGCCATCCAGAAGCCAAATGGTTCCTCAAATCACCTAGTCCAACTAATCTGTTGAGCTCTCTAACCATTAAACTGGTGGCACTGCACTGCAGGAAAATGAGCCCAATAACCTCATCAGGAGGATTGCTGCCATACTGGCAAAGGGAGTACGGTGTTGGAACCCTGATGCCAGAGTCCCTGATTCGAGTTCCCTAAAACCTTATGAATAAACTTGATGAAACTAAAGCTGTGCTGCGTTTGAATAGTGCTAGGGGTGTTTCCTGGTTTGCCAAAATGGGGTGTTTCAGTGTTTGGGTGGAAGGGTGATATCTTTGCCCCTCCCTCCAAAAAATTGTTAATTTTTTTTGTGGGGGGAATGCTGCATATTGTGCTTGTCTTGGGTATGTAGCAAGGTGAGTGCTTGTAGTGGAGACTTTGTATACATCCCCCTTTCCTTATCCTTGTAAGCATGCAGGACAGTGATATAGTTAAGCCAGCTAGTCTCTGAAGTAAGCCCTTTAAAGTAGTCTTTGAGTAAGTAGCATTATTTTAATTTACAGTTAATAATTCATGGGTCCGGCAACAGGAGGGAACACAGCTGGGGGTGGTGGCCAGCGTGGGTTAAGCTACTTCTTTGGTTGGGGGGACTTGTTCATCGCCAGTACCATCTAGGACAATGAATAGAGTAGTAGTGGTAAGTAAACTGGGCATGCTTTTCAAGTGCACATTTTTCTTTTAGTTTAGTTCCAGAACTGCAGCAATACTGCTGCCACAACAGAACAGTAAAGCTTACAAAAGGTGCTTTAAAAACCTTATCACCACAAAACAGTGCAGAGTATTGCATAACATAAAACCTTAAAATACTTACCTTTTCATTGGAGCTGCAGCATATTTACATACTTCATTATATGGCCTACTTATCCTTTGCTGAAGGAAATCCTGATTCCTGCTGTATCTCCCCAAATATTTAATAAATGTGATATTATGTAGCTATTACATCTTTTGTCTGTTTAGATTATTGGACAGGTAGCCAGAGACAACATTAATCATTGCTGCTCCTTGGAAGAGAACACCAAGATGGAGAGGCTGTTCACAAGATTTGGCTGAGTCAATCTCTGCATAAAGTTTATAATCAGGAAGGATATGCTACATCAAAACAATGAGGGAAGGAAAATGCAAAGAAAATCTTTTGTTCTGAAGAACTGTGGTTTGGGAATAGAAAGGGGGGAAATAAATTCTGTTGCTTCAGAACAGTAGTTTAGTGGAAAGACATTTTTAGTGATCAATATTTTTATAATCTGGAGAACATTCCCTTGAAACATTAAATATTTTAAGACTCCCTATGTTGAAGATTTGTTTCATTTTGGGTGGTATTTCATTTAAATCACAAGCAGGGTGTTTTCTTTTTATGTCTGATTCTGTAGGCCTGTGCCAACATCACAGAGACAGTCACTAACATACTGGAGTGTTGGGACATTTATTATTAGATATTCATTATTTATAAATGTCAGAGATATCTGCAGAGTAAAGAAAAAGGGAAGTTAAGATGAGTATGCATTCAAAATGCTCCTGAGAACATTTTAAAGATTCAGTTTAGCCACAAACAGGATACAAATTTCAATTGTAAGATCCAGACCTCTGATTAAATTTATTGTATGTTGTATTTGGAAGCTTAATCGAGACTCCACAGCAGCATGGGATTTGTAGTCCTTTTAAGTTGTGAAAACACCGATTCATTGGGCATATATGCCATTCAGTTGTACACACACATTTAACCAAGTTCACACTGCTGCATGGTATAAGGAGTGTTTCAGGTAGGTTGAAAATATAGACACTTATTTTGGAGTTGGATTACCATGTGGGATTTAGAGATTAGTGATATTTAGTCAGGGTAGTTAATATCATCAGAATGTAGTTACCACAAGAATGAAGAACAAGGCAATGGAACTTTCTTCATAAATCAGTGCTTAATGGCACCGAACACATAGAGGCCCTGATGTTCTTCTACCTCAAGCCAAGGAAAAATACTAGGTGATGTCAGAAATCCCTCCAGGGTTAGAAAAAGGCCCCTATATTTGAGCCACAGGCACATTTCTGTTGGCCTCTTTACTGAGGCTGACTTTGGGAAATATTTCTAGCTCCTCTCTGCTGCTTCACCTCCTGTGTGCCTTTCCAGTTTCTTGTCTGGTTGCCATCACACTGGTAGGGACAAGAGAGAAATTTGCATTTTAATGAGAATCTACCTAATCTGCACTCTCCAAAACAATACACAAACTGATACACAGTCATCCTTCAAAAATCACACATCGCCAAATGTAACAATGCAGTTTTCCAGCCTAGTAACAAAATGCATAAATTAGGGTAAAGTGTGCATAACAATGCATATGTTAGTGAAAATATATACAAAAATGGGTTATATCATTAGACAAAATGTGTATTAGGCAAAATTGCATACAAACATCTGTATATTAGGAGAAAATTGCAATAAAATGCTGGTGAATTTTTGTTTTTTTTTAAATCACAAACTCATATGTAAATGTGGAGAACTGAATTTAAGATTGGAAAAAAAAGAGAAACTGAGAGAAACCAAAATTGACAGATTTTCCTATCCCTACCCACAGACATGGCAAGCAAAGGGCATGGTGTGACCATTTATATCATTGCGCCAGGCAGGTTGTTCTTCTAGTCCCAGGAGTCTCCTATCATGATCTGCTGTGAGTAGGGAAAGTGGAAGGAATGGCTGAAGTACCTAGAGGAGATGAGGAATTAGGAGGATGGGGAAGTGATTGTGTTAGCAGAGAATAGGTCCTGAGAAGACAAGATTTGGAATATAAGCATCTAAGAAGAATCCTGCTGGATCAGAACAAAGGCCCATCTAATCTAGCATCTTATTCTCATAGTGGCCAAGCCTATGGGAAGCCTGAAAGCAAGATGTGAGCACAATAAAACTATCCTCACTGGTAATTCCCAGCAACTGGTAGTCGGAGACATACTGCCTCTGATGCTAGACATAATATATAGCTATCATGACTAGTAGCCATTTTTTTTATTTAAGAAAACAGTAGCCATTTGTAGCCTTATCCTCCATGCATCTATCTAGTACCTTTTTAGTGCTGTCCAAGTTGGCAGCCATAAGTGTATCTTGTGAAAGATTGAACAGAAAAGGGGCAAAGGACTAGAAGGACAAATGTAAGAAGAGCTTAAAGGCAGGATGGAGAATGGAATTACTAAAACAACCACCCTATGAAAATGAAAATAAGAATTTTGACTGACGTACAAATAGGGCCGGCACCAGGGGGCAGCCAGGTTGGGCCGTAGCTGAAGGCCCCCATGACCCAGAAGGGCCCCTGAGGGGCCCCTCCTTAGGGTGAGAGGGTAGAAGCTCTCCTGTTCTGTGATCCATGGCAGTGTGCCTCCTGACCCTGCCACGGATCATGGAGCAGGAGCTGCCAGGCACCTCCCCACCCATACAGTCAGTGTGGCTTCAATAAGCTCGCACACATGCCCCATCTACCTCTCTCATCCCTGTGAATGCAGCACACATGCCTGCCATCAACCAAGATGGGGGTGAAGGCTTCACAAAAGGGCTGATGCCCCATCTGCCATCTTGGTTGTTGGTAGGTATGCACAAGCATCTCATATTCAGGGATAATAAAGGTAGGTGGGATGTGTGGGCGGGTTTATTAGCCCCACACTACTTGTATGGAGGGGTTGGACTATGGCACCGTGGGCCCAGGGTAGTCTGGTACAAGGTGCCAGCCCTGGGTACAAAGCAATACAATATTCAAAGTAAGGATTATTTTAAAATACCCAATGCAATGAAAACTCAAGCACAAAAGAAAAGACAAAGAAAAAAGGCACAATTTATTTTAGCTCACTTGTTTAGTTTGTTTATGGCTTTCATTATTCTTGAAAACATTAGTAACCATGTTTATGGCTAGCCTGACTGCAGAAACAACCCAAGTGGTCACTTGCCACTTATTTTGGCAAGAAGCAGGAAGTGATTTGAAACTTATGTCCCGGAATTCCTTGTAATGTCACAGAGGACGCTGGAGAACTTCATTTGGATTGGGTAGAATAGCCACTTAGGATGCCCTTTGTTCCTGTCCTGATAGTATTAAAACTGTCTGCAAAACTTAGGACAAGCTATGTGTTTTACAGCTTAATCCTTAGATTTTTCTGCACACTAGGTTGGAGCATTGGAGCATAGCCACAGATATACAGTACAACATCATAAAACATCATGTTACAGTAATGTACGGAAACTGCCTGTTGGAGAAGCAGATACCAAGGGAGAAATCAATTCAGCTGGACTAAAGGTCACCACCCTGTGCCAAATATACAGATGACAATAAATTGGACTGGAAAGGGCCAGCCAGGAAAAAAGATAAGTGGCAAAGCATTAATAAGTGAGGCTGTGGCCACATCAGCTGCTGAGCACCAATATTCTTGACACTTCCATATCCAGATATACCGAAGAAAACAAGCTGAAAACGTTGTTAACCAGGAAACTGTCAATTCCAAGGAAGGAAGATTTTTCATAGGGGTGCACTGGTCACAAGATTCAACTACTATCTGATCTGTTTCAGTGCTGTTCCATATCTTTTTAATCCAACTTGTTATTTGGGACCTAATTAGATCCATTCAAAATAAAGCTCTGTGTTTCCCGTTTACTAAATCTACAATATGGCAATAACTCTTCCCCTCCCTCCTTTTCACAGAATTGGATGCAGTTTGCAGGCATAGCCATCTCTTTTGAGGATATGAATCCTGCCAAATTTCAGAATGATGGCTGCAAGGCAGACTTTACCATTTTGAGGTGGGTACAATAGGAGTCATGGGCTTGGTGGTGGAAAAAGAACATGTCATCTCACCCTAGCAGAGACCTTGCCACCCCATGGGTCATTGGTGGGGATGGGCTTCTACCTCCTACCAGGGATTTGGGGGGATAAAGTCTCTTCTCCCTGAGACAGAGAGAGCTCTCCATTGACTTACATAGGGGAAAGGGGGAAAGCATAGATCCTTGTGAAAAGCAAACAAGTGTTTTAATTCCTCCGTCAAATTATTGTCGTTGGAGTGCCCTGGGAAAACAATTCACTGTGATAAATACCTAAATATGTCAGTCAAAACAAAAAAATCCTGCCACTTCTCCAACCCTTCCTCACCTGAGCGCATGCTTCCCTAGACAGCTTGGTTTCACTTTTTTGAAAAAGTGCAGCCATCACTTTAAAATTGAGTTTGACTCCTGGGAAGATGAAGGCTCTGTGGGTAGGTAGTTCTCCGATAGGCCAGTTGCCTATTATGGATGGGATTGCACTCCCTTTAAATGAGCATATACATAGCTTGGGGTATTCCTGGGTACATCTCTGTTATTAGAGGCCCAAGTGACCTCTGTGGCTAGAAGTGCCTTTTACCAGCTTCATTTGGTATGCCAGCTATGTCGAAGCTATGGCCATATCTGGATTGAGATAACTTGGCCACTGTAATCCATGTACTGGTAACCTTGAGATTGCAATGTGCTGTATGTAGGGTTACCCGTGGCCTGGTCCAGAAGTGCCAGTTAGTGCACAATGCAGTGGATAGATGGGGGCAGGTGGCTGACTGCATGTGTTTCTACTAAAATATCACTGGCTGTCCATATGCTACCAGGCCAGGTTCAGTTCTCCTGTGTTGAACTCTGAACAACATGGGTCCAGGATACCTCAAGGATTGCCTGAGCCTTTATATGTCATCTCAATCACTGAGGCCATATGAAGGAAGCGCTGCTAGGTGTCCCTGTGTTACAGACAGCTGGCTGGCCTCCAATAGAAGTTGGGCATTTAGTGTTGCCCATCCCAGGATGTGGAACACTCTTCCAGCAGAGATTTGGCAGGCATACTCACTTTTGACTTTCAGGTGTCTCTTTTTATGCTGACAGGCCTATGCACTTGTTTAAAACATTCTGGATTAGCCAGTCATATTAATGATTATTTTCTACTCTTTTTAATGGTATTTTATGTTTTATTTTGCCTGTGGCCATACTACCCTGAACACGCCTGATCTCAGAAGCTAAGCAGGGTCAGGCCTGGTTAGTACTTGGATGGGAGACCACATGGGAATACTGGGTGCCACAGGCTTAGAGGAAGGCAATGGTAAATCACCATGAAAACCCTATGAATATATCCAAAAAAGATTCATAGGGTAGCCATAAGTCATAATTGACTTGAAGACATATAACAATAACATGTTTTATTTTATACCTATCATTATACACCCCCTGATATTTTATGAGACGGTGGTATATAAATACTTTTATAAATAAATAAAAATAAATAAATAAATATGCTGTGGGTTCTTTGGGGCGCCTGAGTCTACAGAGTGACTCAGGACTGATCCCTGATCCGTCTTCAGTCGCCTTCCTAACAGCAAGGAGTGGATATGTGGGCATGTAGCACAGAAGCAGAAGGGCTTGAACATTTAGCATTTTCTAAGCAAGCACCACTAGCAGAACTATCAAAGACCATTGAACAGCCAAGAAGGTGGTGTACATTACTTCAACATCTTTTTTCTCTCATGTGTGATTGGAGAGCCCTGGCAAAATAATTCTCTATGATTAGAAGCTAGACCTTTCAGTCACAAAAGTCCTCTTCATCCCCCCCCCAAACTTTTATTCTTATAGCAAGCTTGGGAAGACAGGTTTCACTTTTGACAGACACACTGTTTGCACTCCTTTTTCAAAATCTACGAACTGTTGACTCACTTAAGAGATCCCTGCTTCATTGTGCTACATTTAAGAAAAATTCCACTTCAGTTCAGACAAGCCCCCAATCTTTCCAAAGTGACCCACTCCCAGGATCAAAGGCACCATAACTCTGAATGTCACTTGAAGGGAAACACTGCAGGATATCTCTTGTCCTGCTTGTGAGCTTCTCATTGACCCACTGTGGGAAACAGGATGCTTGACTAGACAGGCCTTTGACTTTTCCAGGAGGGCTTTCCTATTGTTCTCCTGTTCTTAATTGGTTTACAAATAATGAGAGCATAATCCAAACCCCTGGCAAGCAGCAGTGGCATTAATGGAGCAGCAGAGCCCCTGCCACATCCAGAGCCAAACCACTTTTGCTGTCCAGAGAAGAAGGGGGTGCAGAAAAATTTCGGATTGGGTATATTTTTCAACAACTTGGCAGAAGTTGTACTCGCTTAGGATCCAGCATATCCTTGGCTGCCCCAGCTCTGTCCCCTATCCACATGTCTCCCCACCTCTGAAATGCCCGGTTACACTAGCTACTATCAGCAAGGATACTGCCAATGGTAGCTTCCACCCACCTGTGATTTATGTCAGTAGGGTTGAAAATAGAGGTTCATCACCACCACCAGCAGAACAGCACAGTGGATTGGAGGGGTTACATTGCTCTGCTTTTTGTCCAGTATTATGGTGATGGGGCAGGCTGAATTTTTTGATATCAGTAGAAACTCTTCTGGAATAAGGATTATTGGATTTTAACAAAGAATGATAAATTCATTTCCTGCCTGAGATATTCCTACCTCTAATATGGCAACAACTTTAAAAATGAATTCATGGGATATCAGCTTTTGTACTTGTGTTTAAGCATCTAGAGTGCATTAGTAGATGTTTCCTTGTTATAAATTACACCAAAATTAAACAAAAATAAGGTAAAACCAGAAACTTCAGTGAGATGCAAATGCCCATTTTTCCAATGCAACTCTCAGAAATGAAAGCACTATGTATTGGAGTTTTGTAAATCACTTATTTGAATGAGAATACTTTACATTTCCAATACAGTTATTGTTCATAAGCACGTTTTAAACCATTTTTAAGAGGATGGGCAATTTAAAGCTTTTTGCATTAATTTTGGGCTGATTTACAGTACTTGCTACTGACGCATTAAGAGATTTAATGAACTTTACTAGGATAAAAATACTCAATTCAAATTAGTTCAAAGAACTTCTGCTAGTTTAATGGAATGTTTCAGTTGTGAACAGGAGAATAAATAGCATATTACTGTTTTATACTTAAAAGAAATTCTTATAGCAAATATATCTACTGTACCAAAAGTAATAACATTCATTTTTATGAGTCATTAGCCCTTCATTCTAAGAATAAATCAGAGGAATAACTTTAAATCATGTGTATTTTAATATTGTGTTCGGGTGGAGTGTGAGCAAAAGAGTGAATCCAACATTGTTTAACATTATTTATGCACAAGGAGAGGAGAATAATTTAATGTACAATTCCAAGGGCAGACAATTTGTTCAGCACTGAATACCATATAGCTCAGTGGTTCTCAAACTGGGGCTCAGGAGCCATCAATGATTCCTGGCATACTTTCAAGTAGTCCCTGAGACCATGGTGAAAAAAACAGAGGAAAATGACGAAGAGATGAAGGTTTCATTGAAACTTCCACCACATGCTGAAAAGGTAAGGTGCTTTTCAGTTTAATAATAAATGTAAATGGATAAGCAGCTTGCCTCTTTATCACTGTAAGCAATTGCACTGGAAACTTCAAAGACACCCTTGACTGTGTGTACATTTCTTTCCTTTGTACACTTTTAGCTTTTTTATATATATATACCAGCCAAAGAGCAAAAATGCAAGCAGTTGAATTTTAATTCGGAAGGCTTTCAAGTAAAACTTGGTGGAACATCATCATCATCAAAACAGAATAATGGTTCCAATAGGAAAAAAGCCTACGAATCATAAGTAATTTTGTATGTGCATGTCATTTACATAGTGGACATCTTCTGCTTTGGTAGATGAGCCTTCAAGCTCATGCTAGTAGTATTCTGTATTTGCAGTGACAGAGGTGACTACCTCCCCCCTTCCCAATACACATATACTTGATTTGGTGATAAAGTGGCATTGCCATGAGGCCATGTGAAAACTGATCTGAGATGATGGGATGCTGAAACAGCAAGATGATTGATTCATCCTACATTTACTACACCATTTGAAAGCAATATGATGGTCTGTTAAATATGGGTTGATTTGAGAGCTTGTATATGCCATGGAACCACAAGTTCTATTCATGGGTTCACATTTCTTTTAAAAAGTTCTTCATCCATAAAAGACTATTGTGTTTATTGGCTTCATTCATACGATGATTTAGAACTTCTTCATAATTTTGGTGGATGTGCAGTTGAGCTTGCCTTATCGTTGTAGGGTCATCAAGAGTGCCTGTTCTTATTTCCACTAAACATTTCCCCAGTGCTATGTGTTCGGCCCCAGGCAGTGGTCCCAGCCTGGGAAGAGAGTTCTAGCTTGAGTGTGGGCATGTGCAAGGCACAGATTCCAAGGCAGCAAGTTCACATGCCACTTGTCCCAGTTCAGGATCCAGTAGCAATATCATATCAATCAGAGGTTGCGTTCCAGCAAGATCAAATGAGTTGAACTTAGATACTAATGAGCAGGATAAAGAAAAGGGGGAAGAAATGTTCAGCACAGCACTACATTACACACACAACCTCCATTCTCGAAATGTGTGAGTCATTGTCTCCATCTTTCTACTTTCATCTGAGTCCTTTTGGGAGGATTTCTTTATTCCTTTATGAAAGTATGTGAGACTCCAGGGAAGCTACAAAACAAATAGAAGAGCTTAAATAAAAGGTCTTAGTTTTTGTCAATTATGAGTTACCTATCTGGGCAGAAAATTGTGGCAACCTGCCCTTCAGTTGGAAAATTAATTCAACTTCAGATAAAGGAATTTTAAAGGTGAAAAGGACAGTTCAGATGAAAAAAATAACAAAAGAAAACAGTAAATCCTCAGAGATATTAGAAGGAACAACACTGATAGTGCTTTCTTTCTTTCTTTTAACTGAAGGAGGCATTTAATTCCTCTCTCTCCCTCTCTCCCTCTCTCCCTCTCCCTCTCTCTCCCTCCCTCCCTCCCTCCCTCCCTCTGTCCCTCTCTCTGTGTGTGTGTGTGTGTGTGTGTGTGTGTGAGAGAGAGAGAGAGAGAGAGAGAGAGGATAAACAAAACAGTTATATATTTGAATAAAGGCAAAGTTTCTCAACCTGTAGATCAACTATTACAAGAATGCAATAACTAAAATTTTATCTATCTATAATCAACCAAAACAATTTTTGCAAACAATAAAATCCAGAACTGCCAGAAATATTCTGACAAATTCCTGCATATAAATTTAAGAAATGACCTCTATTGCTCTTAGTAACTGTAGAAACATCTCAGAGCTGTCATATACTAACAGCAAACTCAATTCTCTGAGTGCACATCCTAATATAGTCAAAGTACATCATCCATGCACAAAAGGGAGGTATCAATGGGTGAGGGGAGAAATCATCAGTACATTTTAGTCTTTTTAAACCTTTTCACCTATTAGCCAAGAAATAATCATTGAGTTGTATGCAATGTAGCACTACATGAACGTTCCATCAGCCCAAGGATTGTACAACAGAACGTTCTTCCCCTTTCCTTCATCTGTGTGCCCCCTAAATTTATTTTTATTTTATTTATTTTTAGATTTATATCCTGCCCTTCCTCCCAGTAGGAGCCCATTCTATGGATTTCCCTAACCCTCTGGAGCAGATTTAGAGAGAGTGTGAGGCACACATGCGGGATAAGAGGAGGCAATTCCCATTGTGCAAGTGGAAATCCTTGTGCTGATGGGACACATTAGTTGAATGCTGCCCACTGTTCTCTATACACCCACAAAACTTTAAGTATCTCCCACTTGGCCTCTTTCCATGGGTTAAGCCTTTATCTCTGTTTCCTCTGATAATGAAAGAGTTTACATTTTAAATGGATCAGCTGGATTTTGTGTTCACGCAATCTTAATTTTCACCCTCTTCTTAGATCTATCAAGTTTGGTTTGTATGAAATCTCATGCATTTGCATAAAATCTCATACTCCTGCAAATATCATTTGTTACTAGTTGGGTATTGACGGCCAATAAAACACAACTCTGTGTAGTGGGTTATACAACTGCATTCTGAAGGTTTTTTCTTTCTATATGCATTGAATAACTTGAGCAAGTGTCGTTTTTCATAAATATTTTGCACCAGAAATGTAACACGGTGTCACTAAATCTATCATGCTGAGCATCCTTGTTTACAGATGTCACAGACTCTTCTGGGAGGCTAAATGCAGGCTCTAAATACATAAAATGCCCCTGGAAAACTGACACTTGCATCTGATTAATGTGGAAGCTGGTCCTGAGAGCTGCAGTAAAGTACCATATATTTGTGGGGGAAGAACAGTTTGTGAAACTCTGCCTACTTTTTCTTCTGTTCTGCAAATCAGTAGCCCCAGCTATTCCAGATCCTTTCCAGGAGGTGCTCTCCTGGTGGGGCAGAGCCACAGACATAGCCTCTTGAAAGTGACATCACTACTGCTTACTAGGAGGGGAAGGGGACAAGGCAGAGGTGAGGTCAAGCTTGTGCAGATACACTGGCAAAGGCACCCTTGTTCTCCTGCCAGTGATTCCACACAGCCCCAAATTTGCCACCTCCTTGCCCCTTCCCCTCCCAGTCAGCAGCATCAACACCATTGCTGGAAGGTTCTTGTTCTACCAGGTAAGCCACTCCCTCATTCTTCACTAGAGATGCCAGGAACTGAACTTGCAACTTGAACCATGCAAAGCATCTGCTTTGCCACTGGGTTGTGTTCTCCTTATAATGTCTGTGTGTGTGTGTGTGTTTACAAAGAGCAGCCTACTGCATTGAAATAAAAAGGACATCTGTAAACATAACTTTTAAAAATGGTGAGTATAAAAGCGGTAGAGTCAACATTCACCTAAAGCACAATATTTATTTGTTTATTTATTAAATTTATTAGTCGCCCATCTGGCTGGCAATCCAGCCACTCTGGGCGATGTACAAAATTAAAACATATAGTTACATTAAAATCTTAAAATCTTATGTTGTCCCCAGGAAATCTCATCTGAAGCAGCCCTGAGAAAACATGGTCACACACTCTTTGGGTTCCCATTTGGAACACAACTAGGATGTCATGCAGTGTGCTACTAGCAGATATCAAAGGCCTTGGCAAGACCAATGAGAGGATGCAGGCCTTCAAATTGGAGCTATGTGCAAATACCCTCTGAAAATTCTCCACCCTGTTGGGGGACAGAGAAATGGGGAAGGGAGTAGACTGTTTCACCAAATTTTTCGAAGGGGAAGAGAAATTTTCCAGCAGTTTCTCAGAGATGAGCCATACCATTAGCAGTGGCAGTAGCACAGCTTCTTTTCTCTTTTTACTAACATATTTTCCCCCCTGCTACTGGTGCTACAAAGGCCAACAATGCCGCCCTGGGCTCCTACTGGGAGGAAGGGCAGGATATAAATCAAATAAATAAATAAAAATAGTAACTGTGCTGGCAGTCTAGCCACTATCCTGCATTCTCCACAATTCCCTAGGCCTAGCATCATTCTCAAACGTGGGTGGGCAGAATGGCAGCCACCTTTATTTGAGGGAGAGAAAAAAAATTCTGCAAAGTGTCCTTTGGTGAGGAATGAGAAAAAAATTCTTTTGACTTCCTCCCCCACAACAAATTCACCAAATTCACTCGACTCAACTTCAAATATTCATGTGTGCTTAATTACAGCTGCTACATAGACCTAGATAACCCACTTTGCCGATTCAGAAACAGTTTCCCATTCACCTGGTCCATTTCCAAGCTCAATTCAAAGTGCTGGTAATTATACCTTTCTGCCCTGGGATGTGGTTTCCTGAATGATCACTTTTTTCAGCATGTTCCTTCTCATGTGTTGAGATCATTATTATGATGATTGGACACTTGACTCTTGGTGCTCCCTTCTAAAATTGGGTGGCTGGCAATTGAGTGGGCAGTGGCGTACTTAGGGTGGTGCGGTGGGAGCGGTCCGCCCCGAGTACAGGCAATAAGGGGGTGGCAGCAAACAACTGAGTGGCTCCCTCTGGGCTCCGGTGGCTCTTTTCAGCGGCAGAGGCAGGAATGCGGTGGCCCCATGACTGGCTGGTTGGCTGGCTACAAGGAAGGGGGCTGGCAGTGCAGCTCACATCCCGCACCTGCATGGCTGCACCAGAGGCCCCTCCATGGCTCCCCTTGCCAAACACAGCTCTGCGCTCCCTCCATCAGCTGCCCAGCAGCAGCGCTTGCTGTCACCCTTCTTCTCTGCCTCTTCCCCTTCCCTGCCCGCCCCAAGAGAGGCAGCCCTCAGGCCGGCAGAGCAAGGTGAGTGCCAGGCGCTGGGGCGGGGACAGCAGGAATGCACCAGGCCCCTTCCTCCGGTCAGGCAGGTGCTTCGGTGGCCAGAGTTGTTCACCGCCTGTCTGCTTAGTAGCACCCCTGGCCGTCAGACAAGAGGGCCGTTGCGCTGCTCCCAGGCCCTGCTTGCAAGCATCCCTGTGGGCGACTGGTTGGCCATGACACAACAGTGGGGCAGGCTAGGTGGTGCCACTGGCCTGATCCAGTTGCAGGGCTCTTTCATGCTCCCCACAAACAAGCGGGGCGACCTTGACGACGCAGCCACCACCCATGAGAGGTAATGGACTCTCTGACACTGGAGGCATTCAAGAGGCAGCTGGACAGCCGTCTGTCGGGAATGCTTTGATTTGGATTCCTGCATGGAGCAGGGGGTTGGACTTGATGGCCTTGTAGGCCCTTTCCAACTCTACTATTCTATGATTCTATGATCACTCTGCCCTCATCACCCTTTTCTTGGCACATCCCTAGCCTCGCCTGCTCGCAGCCGCTCCTCAGATGGCTCCTCCTGCAGCCGCTGCAGCCTGCCTGTACCAGCAGATATGGTAAGGGCCTCCTGCTTGGCTTCTGTGGAGCCCCCACAGCCAGTGGCAGTCTACTTCTGTGTCACATCTGGCCCGGGGGAGAGGGGCTGGGGCCATTATTATTATTCGTTTCATTTCATGATTATTTCTGAAAATAATTTTGTCGTATAGAGGAGCGGGGTGTTAAAAAATGATCCGCTCTGGGTGTCAAATACACTAGGTACGCCACTGTGAGTGGGATGGCCTTTTTTGGGCTCTGATGCTCCATCTCTGCAATGCTCTCCCCCAGGGAGGTTTGTCTGGCATCTACTCTTATGTCTTTTCAGCAGCAGGACCTTTTGGTTTTCCCTGTCGTTTTAAAACATGAGCTCAACCTGTCTTTAGTTTCCTGTTGTGTGTGTTTTATTCATACTTCTCCTGTTTTAATGTTGGTACCGATTTGCTGTTTTCTTGCTTTAGTAACTTTTACTCTTTGTGAGATGTCCTGATAGGTGGGATGCAAGTATTACATATGATTAAATAAGTAAACTTGTATGGCCAAAAGAGATGAAGAAAAGGTAGAGTTAAGTCATTATTAATTTATTTATTTATTGTATTTGTATACCACCCCATAGCTGAAGCTCTCTGGGCAGTTTACAGCAACTAAAAAGATCAAAAACAAACATACAAATTTAAAACACATCTTTTAAAAACCAATTTAAAACACAATTTAAAAAATTTAAAACAATTTAAAAAACACATGCTAAAATGCCTGGGAGAAGAGGAAAGTCTTGACCTGGCGCCAAAAACATAACAGTGATGGTGCCAGGTGCACCTCGTCAGGAACATCATTCCATAATTTCGGGGCCACCACTGAGAAGGCCCTCTCCCTTGTTGCCACCCTCCGAGCTTCCCTCGGAGTAGGCACCCAGAGGAGGGCCTTAGATGTTGAGCGTAGTGTACGGGTGGGTCTGTATCGGGAGAGGCGTTCCATCAGGTATTGTGGTCCCAAGCCATGTAAGGCTTTATAGGTTAAAACCAGCACCTTGAATCGAGCTCGGAAACATACAGGCAGCCAATGCAAGCGGGCCAGAATCGGTTTAATATGTTTGGACCATTTGGTCCCTGTCACCAATCTGGCCACTGCATTTTGCACAAGCTGCAGTCTCCGAACCATCTTCAAAGGCAGCCCCACGTAGAGTGCATTGCAGTAATCTAATTTGGAGGTTACCAGAGCATGGACAACTGAAGCCAGGTTATCCCTGTCCACATAGGGGCATAGCTGGGCTGCCAACCAAAGTTGGTAGAAGGCACTCCATGCCAGAGGCTACCTGAGTCTCAAGTGACAGAGATGGTTCTAGGACAACACCCAAGCTACAAACCTGCTCCTTCAGGGGGAGTGCAACCCCATCCAGGTCAGGTTGGACATCCACCATCCGAAGAAGAAGAACCACCACTAGCAGCATCTGAGTCTTGTCTGGATTGAGCCTCAGTTTATTAGCCCTCATCCAGTCCATTGTTGCAGCCAGGCACCGGTTCAGCACATTGACAGCCTCACCTGAAGAAGATGAAAAGGAGAAATAGAGCTGCGTGTCATCAGCGTACTGATGGCAATGCACTGCAATGCTCCAGATGACCAAACCCAATCGTTTCATGTAGATGTTGAACAGCATGGGGGACAGAACTGACCCCTGCGGAACCCCATACTGGAGAATCTAGGGTGCCGAGCAATGTTCCCCAAGCACCACCTTCTGAAAACGACCTGTCAAGTAGGAGTGGAACCACTGCCATGCAGTCCCTCCCACTCCCAACTCAGCCAGTCTTCCCAGAAGGATACCATGGTCAATGGTATCGAAAGCCGCTGAGAGATCAAGGAGAATCAATAGAGTCACACTCCCCCTGTCTCTCTCCCGACAAAGGTCATCATACAGGGCAACCAAGACTGTTTCCATGCCAAAACCAGGCCTGAAACCCGACTGAAATGGATCCAGATAATCGGTCTCATCCAAGAGGGTCTGGAGCTGGCCCGCAACCACTCGTTCAAGGACCTTGCCCAGGAATGGAACATTTGCTACCAGCCTATAGTTATTAAGGTTTTCTGGGTCCAAGGAGGGTCTCTTCAGGAGTGGTCTCACTACTGCCTCTTTCAGGCAGCCAGGGACCACCCCCTCTCGCAGGGAGGCATTAATCACTTCCCTGGCCCAGCCGGCTGTTCCATCCCTGCTAGCTTTTATTAGCCAAGAAGGGCAAGGATCCAGCACAGAAGTGGTTGCACGAACCTGTCCAAGCACCTTCTCAACGTCCTCAAGCTGTACCAACTGAAACTCATCCAAGATATCAGGACAAGGCTGTGTTCTGGATACCTCGCTTGATTCACCTGCTATAACACTGGAGTCTAAGCCCTGGTGGATGCTAAAGATTTTATCCTGGAAGTGCCTAGCAAATTCATTACAGCTGGCCTCAGATGGTTCTACCATGTCCCTGGGGCCAGAGTGTAATAGCCCCCAGACAATTATGAAGAGCTCCGCTGGGTGGCAGAGTGATGATCTGATAGTGGCAGCAAAATATTGGGTTTTTTTTGCTGCCCTCACTGACCCTAAATACAGCTTACCATAGGCACTTACCAGTGTATAACTGCATCCACTAGGAGTTCATCTCCATCTGCACTCAAGCCGTCTCCTATATTTTTTCATCGCTCTCAGTTCTGGGGTATACCATGGAACCATACGAGCTCTACACAGGAGAGGGCGCTCAGGAGCAATCATGTCAACCTCCCAGGTCATTTCTGTATTCCACAGTTCAACCAGGGTTTCGACAAGAGCCCCAGCCCTATCAGCTGGAAAACTCCCCAGAGCCCTTTGGAAACCATCCGGATCCATTAGTCTCTGGGGGCGGACCAGCTTAATAGGTCCCCCACCCTTGCAAAGGGGAAAAGCCGCTGTAAGTCTAAACTTCAGCAAGCAGTGATCTGTCCATGACAGAGAGACTGATGCAAGGCCCCCCCATTCAGATCACCAACTCCATGTCCAGTTGCAAAAAACAAATCTAGAGTATGCCCTACTATATGTGTTGGGCCAATGGCATATTGGGACAGTCCCGTGGTTGTCATGGAGACCATGAAATCCTGAGCCGCCCCGGATAAGGTGGCCTTGGCATGGATGTTGACATTCCCCAGAACCAACAGTCTGGGGGATCTCAACAGTACACCTGAGACCACCTCCGTCAGCTCAGCTAGGGAGTCTGTTGGGCAGCGGGGTGGGCGGTACACCAATAGAATCCCCAGTCTGTCCTGCTGACCCAACGTAAGGTGCAAACACTCCAGACCAGTAGTCACATGAACAGGGTGCTTGCAGAGGGAAATGGATCTCCTATAGACCACAGCAACCCCCTCCCTGGCCCTCGGGTCTACCCTGATGCTGAGCCAAGTACCCTGGCAGGCATAGCTGGGAGAGGCTGACTCCCCCCTGCTCACCCACACAGGTCTCAGTTATACATGCCAGGTCAGCTGCCTCATCCACTATTAAATCGTGAATGAGGGAGATCTTATTATGCACCGATCTGGTGGTTAGGAGCAGCATCCGGAGGCCTGAGAGCTGGCTGATAGGGCAACCAACAAACCTGCAGGTGTGGGGAGGACCGGAACAAGGCACAGTCGTTAAGTGTTTGGGCCGCGTTCCCCTTACCTGGCAAGTCCTCCTCACAATGCCATATCTCCCTTGACTCTTCACTACACCAATTGGGGCTCCCTCAGGTCTCCCCACTTGGCTCTGTGTCCTCTCTCCCAGGCACATAACTCAAGACCCACTAAAAGGCAGGCAAAGCAGGAGGGACCTCCGCCAGCCAGCTTATGTATCCCCTCCAAAGAAGGGACAGGTGGAAGAAATCAGCAACAGCTGGCTGAGTACTTGGGGCCTGGTCCTGCAAGGCGTGACAGCTGCCGAACAGAAGTCCAACAGGGAGAGAGTGGTGGTGGTGGTTATGCTAGAATACTGTCAACGCCTCCAACATGTAGTAGCAGTAGCAGCAGCAGGAGTGGTGCAAAACTAAGCTCTTCTCACCCTCAGTAATTGGCATAATGGGATTAAAAAGAAAAACTCTTCAAAATTGAGAGGACTCCTTCCCAACCAACTATGGGGAATATGACAATTCAGTTATGTATACATACATGTAATTTATATTTTGGAGGCAGGTAATAGTGAAGCTACTTCACAGTCTTCATGAGCTGTGAACTTTTATTAGTCAATGAACTGTTCTAGATTAGTGATAGAAAATGCTTTTACAGTGCATTTTATACATGTCTAATCTGAAATATGCCCTCAATGGGTTTTTAGCCAGGCAGAGCAGTCCAAACACAGGCATGGGACCATCTCAGCGCAGCACAGTGGCAGATCCCACCACTGCATCTGAAGCCTTGCCACTCACAGGGCAGAAGGGGACGGGTGGTTTTGCTATCATTGTTTGCTGTGCCAGCTCTAAGCAGGGGCAGCTGAGGAACCCAAACTGCCTCCCTTTTGGGGGAATGAACTGACTTAGGATCCAAGAGATCCATGGCAAACACTGTTTAATCCCCATAATGTCCTATTTTGGGGGCAAATACCAGTTACTATTAGCAGGAACAGTGCCAGTGATAGTGTTTTCCCTGCCAAATTATGTTAAATATCAAATTACATTCAGGGATTTAGGGCACAATCCTATATCAGAGATACAGTACTTGAGAAACTGTAGGATTTAGTGTAAGCACTGCTACACCTGCAGAATATGAGTACACCATTACCATGACAAGTACATTAGTGGATCCCTCCCAACACCATGGGGAAATACTGCACTGGTGGAGCCATTCTGTTGGTGATGTGATGATGGGAAGGTTAAAATGGAGCACAGATGAGGGTGGCACTGGGGAGAAGCACACTATGCTGGACCTTATACCTCTTCTATTCAAGGCTAACCTCCTCAACCAACCCCCTTCCATCAGTGGCACTACTTTACACAAGCCTAATACTGGTGCAGGAAATTTACCTCCCATTGGGAGGGGTGTAATTAAAACATAACCACCACGGTGTCCTTCCCTTGTTAAAGAGGCTTCCAGTTTTCTGTTTCTTTTTTTAGGCACTTGAGGATTTCTTTATAATTTTGGTGGATGTGAGGTTGAGCTTACCTTATCATTGTGAATCAGCTGTGGGTGGTGTGGGTGTTTTTCCATTAAACATTTATCTAGCACTCTGAAGCTTCCCTGACTACCTACACTTCCTGATCTAAAAAAAAAAAGCTTTATAGGAGAAGTTACCGCCTGAGCTTTAATTGAAGCACAAGAAGCCAGGAAGGTTGACTACTGAGCATCTGAGATTGGTGCCATCACTGATTTTGTTTTTAAGGGAAGTTCTTCCTTTTACCTCTTAACGAGAAAAAAATAATCAAATCTCATTTATTTTAAAACAAAAAGACTTCACAGAAGACAGTCTCCCTACTTTTCCCATAGTTACAAGTTCAGCTGAGAACATCATAAGATTTCATGAAACAAAGGCACCAAGGCAGGCTGCAGAGTGCAGACCACAAAAGAAATGATTTGTACAATGAAAGGACTCTTTCAAACACTCCTTGGCCACCTTGAAAGTAAGGTATGTACAACATAAATCCTGCAGCCCATCCATGAGAATTTCTCTGAAATGTTCTCTTCCCTTTAATAATTTTGATTTTATTTTCTCATTAATTTCTGGAGAATGCTGAAAATGAGGGGAGGAGAGAATTTTTCAGCACTAGATTGAAATCCCTGCCTGCAGGAATGCCTGGGGACCTACAGTAGTGGAGTCTTCGTTGACTACAACACTGGGCCTGATGTGTTTTCTTGCACATTGTGCATGTGGTGATGTAGGGGTGTGCTGGGGGCATGCCCCCCTCATTGTGAGTTCACTGGTTGCCTGTTTGTGTGGGCAGCATAAGGGCAATGTCACCAGCACAGTCCCTGATGGGTGAGAGCTTGAGGTGTTACCAAGGATGCTGTGGGCATGTCTCATTTTTACATCATTTTTGTATTTTCTAGTTGTGTGTTTACCGTCTTCCCTCCTGGGCTGAAAATGCATTGGATATGGCAGCCATTCTGCTAGTATAGCCATGGCATATGTCCAACCCTGGCTTGATGCAAGTATAGGATTGCTCCGCCCAATTCATTGTTAGGAGCACACAGAAGGATTAGAGGTTCATTTCCATTTTAAATACTTACAAACATGACTACCAAGTGGGGCAAACATGTTGAACAAGATCCCAAGGCTCAGGATTACAGAGATCTAGCAGCAGCCAATACAAAGCAATGTCAGCATGGCACAGAGGCAGGAGGTCCACTTAGAATATCTTTGTCAAAAGCTGTGATGAATCTATAAGCAGTTTGATGTTAATACACAGCATGATTCCCTTCCTGGTGTTCATTATCTCCAGCCTTATAAGCATGTACTTCAAAGGTTCCTGAAGAAAGGACCATTTTAATTCCAGTGTTTGTGATTGTGAAGACTTCTTACTGCATTTCAAGTTATATTTCAAATTCTAATTTGTTGTTTAAGACCAATGATATAATTTACCCATTCCCCAATGAAATGGTTGCATTGAGGTACTGTACTGTGAGAGTCATGTTCAGTGTGCTTTCTATAAATCACATTTACTATTTATTAATTTCCATCACACATTTCAGTCCACATAATGGCCTCAAGGCAGCAAACAGAAGCATTACATTCAAGTTACTAATTAATCTGATGATTTTTAAAATTATTCTTTAAAATACAGCATGTTACTTTGTCTTGGGTTAGCCTAAGTCGTTAATTTGTTCATGATCTTCATTGCAGGATGGCTTGCAAAGAGTTCAATAATCCAAAAAACCGACAAACAACCCTGTTGGTTTAAGACCAGAGTTAAGGATATTTCCTTTTGGTTCAAGCTCCACAAAGCTAGGAAATTGGAAGTTAAAGCTGATGTCTTAAGAGACATGCCTCCTGATCAGTAATGATGTTGTGCTTACAGCTTACCTCTGTGCACACACACTTTTCTTTGGTCTTTCAAGGTCAGTTCCAGATGAGGGGGATGGGGTGCCTGGGATGAGTGAAGCCCACATTGCCATGGCTCTGTATTGTCTAGGAAGCATATGACCCTTGCTGTATTGCTAGAGGAATCCTCCTGTGAGTTGACCCAGAACAGTTCCTTGGAGCCTTAAAAAAATCAGCTTGTTGGGGAGGGGGAGCTTTTGTACAACTTTGACTGTTGGGCCTTTCTAAAACATTTTGCTTCTTGAGCAAAGATGGTGCCCCTCCCCATTCCATATACATGCTGTTAAGATAATGTCCTTTGCCATACCTGAGGCCACCAGGTTAACTTAAGGGATGCAGAGCAGGCCACATGGCACAGTCAACTCTATTCTCCATCACTTACTCAGTGCTCTACCTGGCCTGCACACTGCCCAACCACAGAAAAATCTGCAATGCAGTAGTGGTGCTGCCACCAGTGTGCATCACATGAGAAGAGCAACAAATGTGTTTGCATGATATCTGCTTCAGTGTGTGACTTGGGCTGGTTGACTGTTTGCCTGCTTGTTTAGTCAGGGCTTTTCTCACTGGTGCTGTCTGTGAAGAGCTGGGCAAAGGTGACTAGGTGAGACAGACAGACAGGACAGACCCAGGACAGGACAGGACAGGAGCAGACAAGCATTCCTGCCCTTGGGGTGCCATCTCAGGACATAAGAATACTCAGGGGGGCTCATAAGAACAGCCAGTGAGCTACCACTGCTGTCCCACAACATCTATCTGAAGCAGGCATCCCATTATCAATTTTATGTGCTTAGCTCTTCCACTGAAATGTTTTCCTGCAAGGAGCATACACATTTCAAAGTGAAAATAGAGGGCTCATCCATACTGTAATGCAAAATTGCTAAAAATCCATGTTTTCCTTATTCTGTTTTGTATCCTGGTAGTCCAAAAGTGATCTTTCATACTCAGATTAAATCCCCCCCCCCATCCATACTGGTAGGATTATTATTTTTTTGTTAATTTTGTTCTTTTGCTGTTTGTCTGGGGGGGGGGAGAGAATAGAAAATCCTGCCCCTGAGATACTGCTTTCTCCCCATCTCATTGTGTTTTGGCTCAGGTAACAAGGGAGAAGGGGAAGGGGCAAGGTGAGGGGAGCCCAAAAGAAGCAGGAGACATGGAAGGAGGTGAAGTTAGAACCACTGACATGGGAACCAGTAGGTCAAAGCAACTGAACTTCCTCCTTAGCAATGGGTTGTAATCACTATGTCTCTCCTTTTCACAGTATACCTGGTATGAGAAAATCCAGATGGAGTGGAAAGTGTGGAAAAGCAGTGATTGGAACATAACGTCACATGGACAAGTGTGAATTAATGGAGACACAAGGAGCTTACATTACAGATTAAACAGAAGTATGGATGAGCCCACAAACGTACAACATTCAGCTTAGTTCTAGTTCCTTGTTCCTTTATTAAGAGTCCACTGGTCATATCACCAAAAAGAAGATTTTCTGATTCCCAACAATAACAAAGAGATGTATAGTATGGGTAGATTTGTGGGCTACCATCACTGAACGGTGGCCACATTGGCTTTGCCTGTTATGGGATTCTGTCATTGTATCCCTACAGAGGGACAAGCTGAAGAACTCAGCATCCATAGTTCCATGACCCCCTGTCCTGGAAAGGACAATGCACAAATAATAGTCAATAAATAAAATAAGACCTTTTTAGACCTTTTTGTTATTTCACAAAAACACAAGATACAAGTCTCTAAGTCCAAGGTCCACAGGACCAGTTGGTCTTCAAGAAACAGAAAAACTGATGGCCTCATCAGGGTTCAGCAGGTAAATAAGCTTCCTCAGTATCAGTGGAAATAATGCTGCCCGGATAGGATGACTAATCTGCAGGTTCCATTTTAATTTTTCCTCAGTTAGATCTCTACTTAATGGCTCACTAGAACCTGGCTGCCAGAGCCCCTACTCACGAACAAGAGATTGAGGAATTTGGAGCTGAGGTTGCTCGCAGCCTAAGCTCTTTGCCTCTCTCCTCCTCCAGGTATCCAGCTCTCCTGGGATCCAACCCCCAAGGTATAAGGTCATGTCAAAGGAAAGGCCAAGGTATAAGGCCATGTCAAAGGAAAGTGCAGATTCTGGTCAGGGCTTTAATGGAGAGGAGGGATTACAGGCTGGTCCTTTAATTAGGGCAACCTTCCTATCTCCTGCCCCATGATCTCTAGGAAGCTACTCAGCCACTTAACTGAGGGGGCTTCTCCTGTTCCTTCCGTGTCTATGTCCTCCTCTCTGGCAGTTTTACTTTTCCAGCATCTTGTTACCTCCTCTGTTTTATTCCTGTCTCATCCAGGTTAATTACAGTCCTGTTCATGTATCTGTCACCTCTGGGTGCCACTCCTGGCTGGTGTTCTGGCTCAGTGGTAATTGAAGCCTCTAACACCAGAGAAATCAGATAGAGTGGCTCCGGGAGTGGTGGTGAAGGCACTCACGCAGCCCTGGTGGCCCTCCAAAAATGCCAACAAAAGTAGTTTGATGTAATGTAGGTAGCTGTAAGTTAGATGTTGGATACGCTTATGCCTTTAATTTTTGCTGAATAATAATGGGGAAAGATACTTACACATAATGAATATATAGCAAATCTGTGCCTGGAAATATAGTAATTCTACTATAGAAATTTTACATTACCATCACAATCAGTTGCATATCTGCTCAGAAGTAATATCCAACATTAATCACACTTGGAGTGACTGAAATCAATGGATTTAAATAGCTTGTTCATAGATTTCAATAGGTTTACTCTGAGTATGACATAGTTGGATATCACCCATTGAGTTTAGTGAGACTCGTAGCTAAGTATGCACCAGCCTGCTTTAATAGGGATATGGGAATAAAAGACAACACAAACAGCTGCAAGCAGGGTATCTTTGGCCTCAAAATTTCCTTGTAATATCCATTATCTGATTCCTGAGCCTTCAAATGTTGGATACAGAAACTGTCATTAGACAATAAATGGCCATTTAGTTGATTTGTGCTGTGGACTGATGTTCTTTGAATCTTCTGCAATGCAAAGAGGCCTTTTGCTAGTCTCCTTCATTGCTAAATGCAATGACTAGCTATTTGTAGGAGGTGAGATTAGTTTACCTGAGACTCATCCTATTCCACCCTTTGCTGACCAAGCTCTATATTGGATAGGTTTTCAAACTGTGATCATTTGCATAAATAGAAGTGCAAACCAACCTAGGAGGTTTTAACTGCCTTTAACAAAGGAAGGGAAGGAAATTTTGCCTACAAATTTTATATAATATGATAAACCTTTGTTTGGTTCACTAACTTTGCAGAACTCCACAGAACTGAAAGGAAATAATCTGTTCCAAAAGACTGCAGTCCTAAAATCTGTACTGCTGTTTGCTCTGATCGCTTGCTAATGTGGGTCCTCATTCAGTTTCATAGAGGGAGCCGATGCCCACGCATAAAGGACCAACCATGTGGATCCTGTTCATGTCAGGCTGGAACAGGAGCTTTATAATGCAGGCCTCTCAGAGAGAGTTTCAGGAGTGAGGAAGAGATAAAGCACAACTTGGTTTTCTCCAGAGCTTGGAAAAGTTACTTTTTTGAACTACAACTCCCATCAGCCCTAGGCAACACGGCCACTGGATTAGGCTGATGGGAGCTGTAGTTCAAAAAAGTAACTTTTCCAAGCTCTGGTTTTCTCCCCAAACTTTGTCCTGTTGTGTTATATAGCACTAGCATAGGGTTAGCCAACATGGTGCCCTCCAGATGTTGTGGACTATAACTCCTATCATCCTTGTCCATTGGCCATGTTTGTCGAGGCTGATGGTTCTTGTGAACAAAATCTGGAAGGACTGTGTTGGCAACAAAACACTATCTGTAGTGGAACATCCTTCCAAGTGAGATCTGCTGCTGCTGCTGCTGTACATAAAGACAAAATAATAGTTTACAATAAACCCAATATTATATAAGATTGTACATTTTCTTGAGTTTTATTACTCCAGTACATTGCATACTCCTTTTTTTCTATAAGCACATTATTTTGTTGCCCACTTATCCTTTCCATGTTAGTTAAGTTAACCATATAAATGATATCCCAGAGTTTCACAATCCACTCCTCAGATGTTGGAGTTCTTATTTTCATCAAGTTATTACTATTTTTATCATTTATTATATTTATCAGACACCTCATGCAAAAATCTTCTAGGTGACATTGTATGCCTTCAGGTGTTTTAGTAAAACTTGGCCACTGAAGGCAGGTGTAGCTGAATGTTTGATATGTTTAATGTTGTTCCCTTATATGCTATTCTTATGGTGGTGGTTTTGATACGTTCCTTCTTATATGTTTTTATCTTTCATCATATACTGATGATGTTCTTAAAAGATGTTTACATTGTGACTTCACCTGTTAGCAAAAAATGGGGTATAAGTTTTATAAAATAAAGAAAGTGGGTCACATGCAGTTCTAGAGATGGAAGAAGGCACCTGCCGCTTAACTCTAATACCCCCTCCAGATTACCTGCTATAAATTGACATGCCTTTGTGCAAGTCAGTTTTTTTTTCTCTGCCCCCTACTTCTATTTCTTGCCCTCTACTGACCCACAAACATCCCATGTCTCAAATTACTCTCAACCATAGCCTTGGTGGATAGACCCACACAAGTTCCTTGCATATGTTAACTGCATGAGAAGACTCTACATGTGCAAAGGGGTAGTAGGGCTCTGTTAGTGGCTCCACCCCCAGTGTTGCATAACTTCCCCACTTTAATGTCCATGTTCTGAGTGTGGACCTCAGTGAGAGGAGGCTGAGGGAAAATGGGACAGGACCAGTGGTATGATCCCACTGCCCCTTTGTACACATAAACCAGACTGCCTAATTTCTGGATTCTTTAGACCCCTCCACCCCATCTCTCTCTCTCTCTCTCTCTCTCTCTCTCTCTCTCTCTCTCTCTCTCTCTCAGTCCAACTGCCATCAGCATTTTGTAAGCTCACAGGGTCCTGCTGGCAGGTTGTTTTTGTTGCTGTAAAAATCATTATCATTTAATTCACAAACCTATGTACTTCTGCATGGCTAGGGCATCATGAGTTTGCAGTAGCTACAAAAATTATATTTGGAGGGCCCCATTTTCCTTTCAAACTGATAAGTACTCAACCACATGGATTTGTTATTAGAGGGACTGTTATATGTTTTAATGAAAATGTCCACAATATGGAGCTATATATCTGGGGTGGAAAGACACAAAATGGCTGCCATGGGGTTATGGCATTACAAAAAATTAGAGAGAAGTCATGGTGAAGCTTTTCCCATAATTGTATTTCCATACTAGAAAAGGCTTGACCTGCCGCAGTGGTTAAAGGCACAATAGTTTTCCCCTAATGCCAACCCTAAACCACAGCCTAGGCTGCCATTCTATACCCACTTACCTGAAAGCAAGTCCCATTAAACATAAAAGAATTTACTTCTGAGTAGACATGTATACCATTATGCTGTCTTCAGGAGTTCCAGGTCTTTAGCTCCTGCAAAGCAGGAGACATGCCTAAGCATCTTTGCAAAGTTTTCACATTTGCCTTTTGGTGGGAGGGGGATTCTTTAACATTCATCCACACTTAATGTGCAGTAGTATTTGCAGAAAATAATGTCTAGGCAGTACCTGATCTTAGGTGAACCCAGCACAGGAAAGATGCATCCTGGTTGCTAGGAGAAAAAGAAGGGCAAATTATGGAGATTCCAAGGTCTAGAAAAAAAAGACAGAAGTAGGAAAAGTGCACAAAAAGGGACTGCAAAACAGTAGCTCTTTAGGACCACAGGGATTCCTATTGCCTGGTGTCCAAACAACTCACTGATCAATCACAGCTCTGACTTCACTTATTGGCTAATAACACTGGCAGGCAGGAGCAGCCAGGCTGGTTCATTTCACATAAATCAGTTAGAAGGTTACCTGCACACCTTGCTCCATAACATTCTTTCTAGGAGGAGCAGAGATTTACTTTTTTAAAAAAAATGAAAGCTCAGATTCTGGGTTACTTGCTGGGGGCATGAGTGAAGGCCTTTATGGGTGCCATGATGGCCATAGTTGATGGGTTGGCAACCCCTGTTTTATATGGTTTGTATAGAAATAGTGAAGGGATTTGTGGCTTTGGTGGTGGTGATGAAGCTTTTAGCACCAATCAGAGCTTGGAAAAGTTACTTTTTTGAACTACAACTCCCATCAGCCCAATCCACTGGCCCTGCTGGCTGGGGCCGACGGGAGTTGTAGTTCAAAAAAGTAACTTTTCCAAGCTCTGGCACCAATATCTGGGTTTATGTGATGGCATGGAATGTTCATAAACATTCTGTCTTCTGAGGGGAGATGTCAGCAACAGAATGGTCACAACAGTCTACTTCTGTGAGTTAAGTGAAGAATTAGTTTGACTGAGTAAACCCTCCCCATAAGCCACCACAGACAGAAAAAATGGATGAGTCTTGAACGAGACTTGTTTCACTAAAAAGATGGGGTTGTATTCAACAAAATTAATGAACCTAAGTTAGTAATGTCTATTAACTTCAATAGGTGTACTGGCATTGAACATGTTAAAACGCATATAAATCATATATATGATTGATTATGGAAACACCGAATACTTGATTTTCAACAATCATCAGATATCAAAGGAGTGAAAGTTTTTTGGGGGCGGAGAATAATCAGTTTTGTAGGTGATACACAATGTAAAAGTGTTTTGGGGAACTTTTTTTGTGGGGTTGCTCTTACTGGAAGATGTCATCTTTTCCAGAGAGCCCCAGAATAACAGTATGTGATGTTCTCTCACTCTGACAGAAACTTCGGGGGGGGGATGTAGAATCCCTCAGCAGAATGATGCTGCATCATCACATAGTTTTGCTCCAGGAAATATGAGAAAATTTGCAGCCAGCAGCAGTTACTGGCAGGGGTTCTATAGTAATGGTTAGTTTGGACTCCCACCTGACCTTGACTTTCCCTCTCTCCCAAATGTGACAGATATTTTGGTCCCCATTTTGTTTTCTGTGCACCCCTACCCTCAATTTTTTTTAGAAAGTTCTTTTCCAGCTTTTGGATCAGTCCTGGTTTTCACTCTGGAAGTAACAGTGGAGTCTGTACTAGGAAAGTTGTTACTTTATTTATTTAATTAATTAATTTGTATCCCGCCCTTCCTTCCAGCAGGAGCCCAGGGTGGCAAACAAGGTACTAAAAATACTTTAAAACATCATAAAAACAAATCTTAAAATACATAAAGACAAAACAGCATTAAAAACATTTTAAAAACTTTTAAAAAAGGTTAAAAACATTATTAAAAACATATTAAGCAAATCTGACACAGAGACTTTACCAATTCACACAGTAAATGGAGTTAGAAAGAACAATGAAATAGTTGTTTTGATATGGAACAAATTATGCAGGATGGTAAAGTTACAACAGACTAAAGAATTCTAAAATAATATTTCTAAGCTGGGTAATTGGACAACTGAATAGTAGGGATTTTTATTTAATTGTTGGATTAAAATTATTAACATAACAACTGACAGCCTCCCTAAAATTTGTCTCCAGGATCATTTATATATTATTTGTTCTGAGCTGTGTACTTGGATTCAGGAAATTACTTAGCTAATTCATTTGCATGAATTCTCATTAGAATACGTTGCTGAACTTGAACTGTTGGCGGAAATAAACCAAGTTTAAAAGAACAACAGACATGTTTATCTAGCAAGATGTATCTCTACTGGTGGAAGTAAAAATAGCACCATGGTACAGGCTGTTTATGTTTAAGCATGCACTGGAGAATTATTTGATATAACTTCCAAACTTCTTTGTAAGAAGAGCTTGTACTTTATTAAGATTGCAGCAATTTGCTTCTACAGCCCTGTATGAGTATAACTTCATATTCTGTACAAATGAAGATTCTGTATTTGTGAGAATATGGCTGTGCAAGAAAAAAAATACAACTTGTTTGAATATCCTATCAGTTAAAAAACTGAGCTTAGTTTTCTTTATGCTGTTTTGAATGACTATGTAACCTGGACAAACCAGGAGAAATTGGATTAATTGTCAGCAAATATTAGTAAAAATATTACCTGCATTGTAATTCTATATGTGCTAACTGCTATTAAAGCCAACAAGAATTAATTGATAAGAATCTTTTGATTGTAAGATGGACCATTGCCTTCTATGTTTTATTCTGTTTCTACCAGTATGATGGACAATTGATTCATATGCTGTTGGATCAATTCTGTTTTAATTTGCACAGATTTATCTGCAATTTTGTATGGCTTATGACTGAAGAAATAAGTTTATTCTGATTTTGATATATACTGCTGGGCTCTAAAATTGTTTTCTAACTAGAAAAGAGACCTTGGAATAACAGTGAAAAGTTCCGTGAAAATATTAGCTTGGTGTGCTGCAACAATAAAAATGCAGCTTCAGAGTTAGGAATTTCTAGGAAAGAAACTGTATAATACAGTGTTTCCCAAACTTTCAACATGTGCGTACCCCTTTTGAGACATTGATTTTACCGGCGTACCCAACTTTCACAAATATAATTGGGAGAGGGGTAAGGTATTATAACACATTTGTAATTCCTATAATTTTATATGAAATGTTTGTAAAAAAATAAATACAAAGTAAGTAATAAACATTTTAATAATAGAAATAATATTTATATAACAAAAATATATATTCAAAAATATAGAAATAATTCATATACTAATAATTAAAATAACTATTATTCAAACAAAAAAAACCATTCTGGAAATAAAGAGTGTATATCTTGGGAACCAAACGACCTAGAAACTTAGGGGTTTTTTTAAACTGAAGCTGAGAGTCCGGAGATTAAGGTAAGTTAGCTGGAGACCCCCAGGGGACCCCCAAAACTGGAAACTCCAGCCAAAAATGATGCAGCATGCAGCGGGTTTACAGAGGCAGCGCTTGCCTGGGCTGGAGGTTTAAATCTCCCACTCTTTGGCTGCTGCAGAGCGGTTTTCCCCCCATCCTGCCTAGGAAGCCACTCAGGCACGCAGCCCAAGAGCAGGCAGGGGATTCAAATCTCCTGCCTAAAATTTACAGCTGGTGAGTGGGCAGGCCAGGGAGGATGGGGGAAAAAACCGCTCTGCAGCCGAAGAGCAGGAGATTCCCCAAGAGGGAAGTGGCTGGCGAGATGGCCGCTGCAGGGCTGAAGATAGAGAAAAAACCCCACTTCCCCGCTTCCTGGTGTGAACATTTTTGTAGTCGAGCATATGCATAAATATCTTTGTGGCGCCATCTGTCTGTTTGTAGAAGCGTTTTTTGGTGGCCAAAGTCATTGCGAGGGAGTCCGAGTCTTTTTTTTTTATCATTAATTTTTATTCAAATTTTCAAAGACAAGAAACAAAACAAAACAAAAACAACCAAACAATAAAATAAAATGTTGACTTCCGATTTGTCGCAGATCAGTTATAGGTCTACAATATATAACAATCCTATCTCTAAAATTATATTATAAAATCACTTTCCTCCAGTAGTTATCTTAATTAATCATCAAATCTCATAAACATTATTTTATTCTTTCCACAAAAAGTCCAAGAGAGGTTTCAATTCCTTGAGAGATATATCTTTCAATTTTTCTCCAAATAAACATATCGCTTAATCCATCTAATTCAAATCTGTTAGGCCCAATAATTTCAATAGCCATTCTTCCATTATCCATATTAATTCCATCTTCCATCTTCAATAATCCTGTTAAGTCCAGTAATTTCAGTACCCATTCTTCCGTTATCAGTATCCCATAATAATCTTGTTGTCATAGCCATAGTCCAAGTAAACATATCAATTAATCCATCTCGTAAAATCTGTTAAGTCCAATAATTTCCATAACCATTCTTCCATTATCAATATTAATTCCATCTTCCATCTTCAATAGTCCTGTTAAATCCAGTGGTTTCAGTATCCATTCATCCATTATCAGTACCCCATGATGATCTTGCTGTCATAGCCATAGTCATATAACAAGAGTCTGATGGGAATTTCCCCCATCACAAATATGTCCTTGCCATCAATTCTGAATATGTTGTTGAAATATTGTTGTAAAGTCACATCTCTGCTCTGGGTGCATCTCTGCTCTGTCACATATTTGTAGTTAATTCCATAACTTTTTTCTATGTCAAGCCCCATCACATCATTCCAGTCAAGAATTCTGAATATGTTGCTGAAATATTGCTGCAAAGTCATATCTCTGTTCTTCTTTTTTACAAAAAAGCGAGGGAGTCCGAGTCTTATGAGAAACTGGAGGGGTGCACAAAAAGACAAGGAATGCATTGAGAGTGAAAGAGACTACGCGTTGAATAACATCGGGATAAACCACTGTTATTATATTGATCTTCCCTCACATGATTGTGTGAGAAACTGGAGAAATCACAAGAACTGTATTTTCTCTTAAAAGAACACACACACACGTTTTTTGCTGCTAAAACCCAATGATAAAGTACAAAAAAAACAATTTGGCCGCGTACTCCTTGAAACCCTTTCGCGTACCACCAGGGGTACGCATACCACACTTTGGGAAACACTGGAATAATACATCAAATATTATACACCTACATCTAGTGCAAACATTTACTGTGCCTCAAAAAAGAAAAAGAAAAGATATTGTAGATATCGAGAAGTGCAGAAATGGACCGCAAAAATGATGAGAGTGAAGAAATATTTTTTCTACAAAACAAGCAAGGCTTTTTAACTTCAAAAATGAACAAATAAGCAAGGACATAACAGAAATCTGTTCAGTTGTGAGTCTGGAAGTAGTGAATAGAGAAAGAAAAGGATTATCTCTCAAAACACTAGACCTCAGAGTTATCCAATGAAATTAACTATCTGTTCTGGACAAACAAAATGCACTACAATAATCCATGCTATACATAATCAATTTACTGAATTCATTGCCACCAAATATTGTGATGGCTACAAGCTTAGATGGCTTTTAAAAGTTATCAGAGAAATTCATGAAGGATAGGCCTCTCAATGCCTATTCATCCCAATAACAACAAATTGAAAATCTCTAAGCTCACATTATTAGCATTTATATAAAACAAGTCAATTAATAGTGTTATACAGCATTCATAATAATATAGCAGTCAGGTATGTATGAAGGGAAAGTTTGGGCTTGAAGCCTAGCAGGTGCCCACAAAGGTCAGGGTCTTCTCGTTTGTGGCACCATAATTATAGAAAGCCTTCCACAGTGAGTCCAACCTGGCCCCACCACTGTTAACCATTTGACATTTGGAAAAATATGGCTGTTTCAGAAGGATTTTGGTAGTGTTAACAGCTGATTTGGTCTGACTACATTGATGATTATGCTGCTGCTAAGTCTGGGTTCTTTTTGCTTGTGGATGGTTTTGGTTAATGCGGGTTTTGTTTACTTAAATTATTTATTCTATTGTTTACAGTCTTGAATTTCCTTTTGTTCTGGTTTCAACTCTGAGTCCAGTACTATGGGGAATCATTTGTTTAAAGAAACTCTTGAAACTTGTGGTGTCTAATATATGGGAAAATTTTATCAATACAATACATAGATGGTAGTTCACCCCACTCAAACTAGTATGCATAAGACTGTCTCTTCAGATCGTTGGAATGGTTGTGGGATTAAAGGAATTTATCTCACTCCTTATTAGGATTGCCAGGTCAGAAGCATCCCAAACCCTGAGATTTCAGGGGCAGGCCCTAGTGATGTCATTAAGCATGATAATTAAGCATCAACCACAGTTCCTTGGAGCATACAATTAAAACAAAAACATTTCTCTAATTGGAAATTAAGATAGACATCTTAGCTAAAAGATGGAGCCTGGGTAGGGAATATTTAATCTAGCCTACTTGCTTCTGACAAGGAGGATTTAAGTGCCCTCCGGCCAGGCCAGTCACCAGAAGGCCATTGTAGGAAGAAAGGAGCCTACTGTTGTGGAGATGTTAGATGGGAGTACTCAGAAGTAAAGATGGATGTCCCTGAAGGCTTCAATTCTAAATATACTTATTAAGGGACTAAGCCCCATAGAACTCAATAGGACTTACTTCTGAGTAGATATGGTTTGGCTTGTGCTGTTGGTAAAGCTTAACTAGGGAGGCACTACAAAGATATCCATATCCAAGCAGGGTTGGCAACCACTTGCCTGGAGTGGCCTGCCCCTCCCTTTTAACATGGCTGCTCCAAACATCTTTACAGATTTGACCCTTTTGTTCAGAAAGAGGTTTGACAAATGACAAATGAGTAAGAGTAAGAAGATTCTCTACCCTTTCCTGTCTACCCTGTGGGCTGCTATAAACTCATGTTGACAGCCAACCCAATTCCAGTGAGTAGTAATTGATAGAGAGAAAACACATATGGTTTGGTCTACCTTCACAGGCAGCAGCTTGGGAGCAACAACAACTGCAACCACACTTCCCAGTATGTAATAATAATAATAATAATAAAATTTAATTTATGTGTCGCCTATCTGGCCGATGGCCACTCTAGGCGACGTACATGTAAACAGTTAAAACACAATGTGATAAAATACATTAATACAATATATAAACAATACAGCAGCAACAACAATATTAGTGCAGGGTAAGAGGCATTTCAGTCATAAAAGTTAACCCTCTCTGGAAATCCCAAAGGCCTGTTGAAAGAGCTTTAAGGCTTTACAAAATACATTTAGGGAAGAGGCGTGCCGTAGATCTTGTGGGAGGGAGTTCCAAAGGGTGGGGGGCGCCACTGAGAATGCCCTCTCTCTAGTTCCCGCCAATCTAGCTGTTTTTGTCGGTGGGATTGAGAGAAGGCCCTGTGTGGCTGATCTTGTCGGGCGGCATAATTGGTGGCGTTGAAGGCGCTCCTTTAGATAAACTGGGCCGAGACCATATAGGGATTTAAAAGTTAATACCAACACCTTGAATTGGGCCCAGAAGACAACTGGAAGCCAGTGTAGATCGAACAACACGGGTGTGATGTGATCCCGGCGGCGACTATTCGTAAGTAGTTGAGCCGCCGCGTTTTGTATAAGTTGTAGTTTCTGGACCGTTTTCAAGGGTAACCCCACGTAGAGCGCATTACAGTAATCCAATCGAGATATGTAAATTCTATTTGACCACTATTGGGCAAGAAACAAACTGTCATGCAAACAACAAGGTGCAACATCAGTGGATTTAAGGGGGTTGAGCTGAGTGTATGGAACCACTGTTGTTGCTTCTATGGAAGTAAGGGAGTGAGGTTAAAGGTAAATGAAATGCAAACAGAAAAAGAAAAGACAGTGATGATTTCCTAAATGCAATACCATACCAACCACAGCAAGATTCCTATGAGTAAGAAAGAAAACTCAGCATCCCACAACCAGTCAGGATTCCTAACCATCAGTGCTGATGACATGAACTAGCATTGGCTCTCCAGGAGTCTAGGCAATAGTCTTTTCCAGAAATTGAATTTTGGACCTTTGCAAGCATATGCCCTACCACTGAGCTACAGCCCTTCCCCTGTTTAAACAAGTACCTTTTAAAATTTAAAACCATACCTAGGGCAGATCCACACCATTCATTTAAAGCACACTCAACACATATTTGAAGCACATGAATCCCACCACAGAATCATGGGCACTGTAGTTTGTTAAGGGTGGTGGGAACTATAAAAGTGAGGGGGAAATTACACTTCCCAGGATTCTTTAGGGGAAGTCACGTGGTTTAAATGCGAGCTGGATGTGCTTTAAATGTATTGTGTGGATCTACTTAATAAACTTTGCCTGCATGTAAATCATTTTAATTAATTTTAAAAAATGGAAATGAGCTATAACATTTACTGGGTGACCATGGGCTATGCATCATCTCTCAGCCTAATCTGCCCTGCAGGATGAAAACAAGAGAGGGGGACCATGACCAACCCAAGGAACAAGGACACATTTAAAATGTAGAGGAAATAATAATGCACAACCATAGTGTGAAATCAGATACTTATAGGGACATAGTATGTTCTCAGTTGTGACTAAAGTGGTGGAGCAAACTGTGTAAATAGATCCAAAATTATTTATTTATTTATTAAATCTCTGTCCCGCCTTTTGTGTCGGGAGGCGCCCAAGGCGGCAAACAAGGGACAAAACACTAAAAACATCTTTAAAAGCAATTTTATTTTATTTTAATTTTAAAAGCTAATAGGCAGCCTTGTCAGAAATTGGCCTTGTGAAATTTATTTTAAGGAAACAATATTTTGCACAAAGAACTGATTATATTTATGGTGGTGACAGCATGCCAAACTATAATGAGGTATAGGGAAACAGCCGCTAATATTTGAAGACTGGTATCAAAAATTAACACCAAATAGATTTTTTAATTAAATGGCAACCTATTACTTTCTTCACTAATTAACGTTATATGAATATACCAGTGTTCCCCACTCAAGTCAAGCTTTGTTTTTTTTTTTTTTTCCAATAATTTTTATTCAGATTTTCATAAAACATACAAGACAAAATCATAAAACATTCAAAGACAAAAAACAAAATCAAAAATAGTTAAACAAAAAGAAAAAAAGAAAAAAAGAAAAAAAAATAAAAAATAAAGAGTAAAATATTGACTTCCCATTTGTCAAAGATCAAATCAGTTATAAGTCTATAATATATAACAATCCTGTCTCTTAAGTCATATTATAAAATCACTTTCCTCCAGTAGTTATCTTACTTAATCATCAAATCTCATAAACATTACTTTATTCTTTCCACAAAAAGTCAAAGAGAGGTTTCAATTCTTTAAGAAATATATCTATCAATTTTTTTTTCCAGATAAGCATATCAATTAATCCATCTCATTACTAATTATGATAATCTTATTGTCATAACCATAGTCAAAATAAACATTTCAATTAATCCATCACATCAGAATCTGTTAGGTTCAATAATTTCAGTAGCCATTGTTCTATTATCTCTATTAGTTCCATTTTCCATCTTCCATCTTCAGTAGTCTTGTTAAGTCCAGTAATTTCAATATCCAATCTTCCATTATCAGTATTCCATAATAATCTTGCTGTCAAAGCCATAGTCATATAGTAAGAGTCTGATGGGGATTACCTCTATCCCAAATATTTTCTTGCCATCCATTCTGAATAGGTTGCTGAAATACTGCTGTAAAATCATATCTCTGTTCTTTTTTTCAAAATACACTGGGTCATCTCTTAAAAGTTTTTCCATTGTCACATGGCTGCAGTTAATTCCATAGATTTTCTCTATATTGGGCTCCATCACATCATTCCAGTCCAGAAGATTATCCATGCCATTGATAACTTTATCTCTAGAATCTTCATTCATTTCTTCAGAGATAACATTGAGTTCCAAACAATAGATTTTATTTCTAAAGTCCATAGACTCCAAATCTTGTTCCTGTTCCACGTTGGTTCCAATCTCCGGGATCTCCTCTCTCACAGGGACCCCTATTCCAGTCTCCAGGGTCACCTCTCTCACAGGGACCCCTGTTCCAATCTCCGGGGTCTCCTCTCTCACAGGGACCCCTTCCAGGGTCACCTCTCTCACAGGGACCCTTATATCTTTAATCTCCTGCTTCATTTTACTCAATTCAATTTTCATTATCTCAATCTCATCCATTATTTTCTGAAACATAGTTATTTCCAGATTTTCAGCCACTTTCTTAATTGCCATTTTAAAAGAAAAATATAGGAAAACCACTTCTTATTTCAGCAACAATTGGGTTAATACTCCAAACTTGGTGACATCACAATATAAACAGAGCAGACAGCCTTATCTCTCCAATAGTTAAGTAAACAAAATGCAGTTCCCAGGATCGAAACAATTAATGGCAATCGTCAAGAAACAGATTCGTCAAAATAAAAATAGACCAAAAAGAGAGTAGTCTCAAAACAGTATAATATTTTTCAAAATAAAAATCTGGAATAGAAATCCCTCTTCTGTGTATATCTTTAGAATGCAAATCCAGGACAGCTTTTTGCAACAAAAACAGAGATAAGCTATTAATTAGTGCGTAGCAGAGAGAAGTTATGGCTCCCCAGTGAGATGTCAAAAACTGATCAATCTGGCAAATCTCTTTTAAACAGCAACAATTTAAGTCAAGTAAAAGAAAAATATAGAAAGAAGGGTGCTTGCCTGTTAGTGCGTTCTCTCTTAGAAGATAAGGTGAACGTTCGCTTTATCAGATAGAGCTTGCTGTTAAAAATCCGTCCCACCTTCGTCGGCTGGACCTCGTCCCATAAATTAATGAGATCTGGTCGTCCCAACAAAAATAGGCTTTGAGGTTAATCTCTTCGTTTCTCCCTACCCGGGAGAAGTTTAATCAGTCAAAAAAAAAAAAGAAAAAACTGACTGATATATCTGAATAAGCTTCTTTTGAGGCAGGAGCCCGTCTCAAAAGCAGGCACAGGCTAAGTCACCCTTCCCGGAAGTCCACTCAAGTCAAGCTTTGGAAAGCCGCTTGATCTTCAAAACAGACAAAATATGTTTCTTATATTCTTGAATCAATAGAGAATCTTCTAGGATAGATTGAGAGATTTTTAGAGCTATCCCTTATGTACAGCGATCTATAGTAAGAGTAACACCTACTCTGCATGTAATGCTAAGCCAAACCATGGCTAAGCATGAATATGTGCGTGTGTGGCTATTCACAGTAAAAATTGTGACCAATTTGCTCCTCCCTCAGTTGTCTTGTTGCCGTGCTACTCAGAGTTAAGATGTTCTTTGGCTTAGCGTTATGTCTAAATCTGGACTCATGATTTGTCTTGCTCCAGGCAAACCACAAGTTATAACCAAGGTGGCTAAGTTCTTCTTCTCTGCTCAAAGGAGTCGCAAGAGGATTCTTCTCTCTTAACTGCTATTTCTTTTATGATGTACTTTTATATTTCTGTATCTTAACTATTCTGATGTTTTCTATTGACTATTTTATTTGAATGGGTCTGTGACCGTATATTAATAAACTAACTAACTAACCAAGGTTTGTTCTTGGCTGACTGCATGATAATGCTTAGCCATGGTGTAGTTCAGTGTTATGCGAAAACTGGTCCTAAGAAAACTCACACACTGTGGTTGACCTTCTTCTTCTTATATAAAAACAAATTTATTAAAAAAACAAAAACTGCCAAAGGTGGATATAATTATAGAATCATAGAGTTGGAGGGGGCCTATAAGGCAACTGAGTCCAACCCCCTGCTCAGTGCTTGTAGTGTATTGGCCCTCCAGGCTTGCCATACCGGGAACTGCTGTGTCAGCCCCAGGCTGTGGCAGTTTCAGTTCCAGGCCTGCCTTACAAGTAGCACCATGCTGTGGGCCTTGTTCTCTGTATATAATTAGTTATAGTAAAGTTCTTGTTATTGTTAGATCCTGTGTGTGACCTCTTCCTTCATGATACTTTTCACTGGTGACGAGGATGGGATACTGAGGCACACAGAGTGTTCTCTTCATGCATTAGAGGCTTAAAGGAATATAATATTTCTGCTTAGACTGGATTATGGAAACCACTGCAAAGCACTCCAGGTCCATGTGTATATTGTGGAATATGGCCACTGAAGGGCATCTTGAAGAATTTAGCCCTGCATGACCCAGCAAGTGGGAAAGTTATGCGGCCAGGCTGGAGTTTTCCTTGGCAGCAAATGGCATTACAGAGTCAGAAGAAATGTGCTGTGTTACTCATCATCTGTGGGCCGGACACCTTTGACCTAGCCCAGGCCCTTGTAGCACCAGCAAAACTTGCTAATACATCTTATGAGGATATCCTGAACGCTTTACAAGGACATTTTCCTCCAAAACTGTCTGAAATAGCACAACGTAATTCTTTCTACCAACAAAATCAGGGCCCAACAGAGAGTGTGTCACTGTAAGTTGCTGAACTTAGACACATGGCGAAACACTGCAATTTCCCAAACCTTGAGGAGATGCTGCGTTATTGCCTGGTCTGTGGGTTGCATGATGAGGGCCTGCAAAAGTGTCTGTTTGCAAAAGGACAGCTCACATTCAAGACTGCATTAGAGGAAGCTCTGACTACAGAAGCAGCAGCAGCAAGCGCCCAATAAGTGCGCTTGGCTAGAAACTCACCCTGTTCAGAAACCCAGCTGGCTAAAGATTCAAATCAACAACTTCTAGAGATCCACAGGCTGCAGTGCAAATGCTCTTCAACCAGAGTAGGTGCTACAGAACCTCTGAGATACAGACACGTTTCTCCAGTGAAATGTAAGAGCTGTGGCAGATCCCATGAATGGCATGCCTGCCATTTCAGAGGTGCACAGTGTCGGCATTGTCAAGACGTTGGGCATATTGAGCAAGTATGCCAAGCCAAACCGGAAGCAGCTGTCCTCAGAAGTGCAGTGGAAAGGAAAACCCCATCAAGTACACAAAGCAGTACCACACACACTGTACCGATGTTTTCCACATATGACAACACAGAGGAGATGATTAACCACATCAAGCCAGGGTTGCAGTACTCCACCAATGTGAGGAAGGTGAAGGTGACAGTCACCATCCAGGGCACTCCATGTACCATGGAAGTTGATTCAGGCTCAGGTTATACTATCGTTATCGTCATCACTGTTTATTTGTATGCTGCCTTTCCATAACAATTTATGCACAAGGCGGCTCACAACATGAACAGAAAAAAAGTTACACAACTCACTGTAAGAAATAAATTCAAATGGTCAATAAGTTAACAAAAACATAATAAAAACATATAATAAATTGATACATCCTTATCCTAATAAAATCCAGAAGCATAATCCAAATAACAGCAAAACAAAAAACCAACCATCAGAAATTACACTTTTACCCAACAGAAGCCCCTAACACCCCACAGTCAAGGTGGTCTCTGGCTTTTTCAGGTAGTGATACCTTTTACAGCTGCAGTCAGTCAAGGGCCCACCTTTTCAGGCCAGGTGGAAAGAGGCCAGCAAGCAGGGAGAGGGTCTTACAGCCAAGATGGTGTCTCATCATCTCACCAGAAACCTTCCAGCAAATATTTCCTTGTGGGGGCCCACAAATTGTCCCTTTCCACTCCAAACTTACTGATTACCAGGAAAATCAGGTTCCAATAAAGGGTATCTGTGGTGCATTACCAAACTTTCCATGGAACTTTACAGTTATTGGTTGCTCAAGGGCATCGCACCAGTCTCCTTGGCTTAGACTGGTTTGAGCCATTGGGCATTGCTCTCACGGGGGTCCACCAGATTGGTGAATCACTATGGGATAGCATCCTAAATGATTTCAAAGCTGTTTTTGATAAAGGTATCGGGAAATATAAGGGGCCTCCTATTTTGTTGTTCTTGGATCCTACTGTGGCTCCCATCCGTATGAAACCCCATTGTGTTCCGTTTGCATTGCGAGCAAAGATTGATGCTGTACTTGATTGCCTCATAGAGCAAGGCATCTTGGAGCCAGTGACACATGCTATATGGGAGACACCCATTGTTACTCCATTGAAGGCCAGTGGTGACATCTGCATTTGTGGTGACTACAAGTGCACTATCAATAAAGCCCTGCATCAGCATCCATATCCAATCCCAGTGGTGAGTCATCTTTTGGCATCACTTTCACAAGGAAAAGTTTTTGCAAAGTTTGACCTGGCCCAGGCCTATCAGCAACTGTCGATGGATGATGCTACTGCCGATGCTCAGACTATCACCACTCATCGTGGAGCATTCAGAGTAAAACGCCTCCAGTTTGGTTGTTCAGTGGCCCCTGGAATTTTTCAGAGCTTAATGGAGGACATTTTCAAAGGAGTACCAGGTGCCATACCGTATTTTGATGATGTTTTGGTTGCCGGCAACTCCATTGCTGAACTTGCCTCATGGGTGTGGGATGTACTGCCCTGTTTTGCTGTTGCTGGTCTCCGGGTCAAGCATGAGAAATGTGTATTTGGTGTTTCCCAAATTGAATTCCTTGGCTACAATATTGATGAGGCTGGCATTTGGTCTACCCCGGAAAAATTTAAAGCAATTCATAAAGCTCCAGTGCCCTGTAATAAACAGGAACTCCAAGCCTTCTTGGGACTCTTGAATTTCTATCGCACCTTCTTGAAACATAAGGCTATAGTGGCAGAACCATTGTATCGCCTACTTGACAAGCATGCTGCATGGCAGTGGACAGCCTGGCATGATAAGGCTTTCCGTGATGTAAAATACCTGTTATCATCAATGACTTGGTGCACTATGATGAACGGAAGCCCTTGATTCTCACGTGTGATACATCTCCATATGGTATTGGAGCTGTCCTGAGCCACCAACTTGTGGACTTTCATGAGGTGCCTATCACTTTCTACTCCAGAACAATGTCTTCAACAGAACAGAATTAACGCCAAAATTGATAAGGAGGCCCTGGCTAGTGTGGCTAGCATAAAAAAAATTCCATGACTATGTCTATAGTCGACCATTCACTACTGCTACTGACCACAAGCCGTTATTGGAATTGTTTGCCCCTAACCAACAGACGCCTCAAATATTATCATAAATATATAACTAGGGAAATACTTAGCTTATATTTTGTTTACTAGGATAATTCAATATAGTATATCCAGTTTATGCCATTCTTCCGTTATTATGGATATGGTCTGAGGGATTTATTTTGTGACTGTCAGGGTTGAGCTAGCTATGGAATGGCATATCACCATGGTATTCTTCTGGGCTGACTTGGTGAGCTGGGTATCGCAGGAACTGTTTTACAGTGGTTCCGATCCTATCTCCAAGGTTGCTCTCAGATAATAGCATTGGGTGACTGTCTTTCGGCCCCCTGGCAGTTGTGCTGTGTGGTGCCGCAGGGTACCATCTTGTCCCCCATGCTTTTTAACATCTATATGAAGACCTCGGGAGCAGTCATCAGGAGCTTTGGGGCGAGGTGTCAACAGTATGCTGACGATACCCAGCTCTATTTCTCCGTAACATCTGAATCGGGAGAGGCCATGCAAGCCCTGGACCAGTGCTTGGACTTGGTGGTGGGCTGGATGAGGGCCAATAAACTGAGTCTGAATCCTAGCAAGATGGAGGCACTGTGGGTTGGTGGTTCCCGAGTTCAGATAATTGGTCAGTTGCCTGCTTTGGATGGGGTTGTACTCCCTCTGAAAGAGCAGGTCTGTAGTCTGAGGGTGCTCCTGGATCCACCTTTGTTGCTAGAGGCCCAGGTGACCTCAGTGGCTAGGAGTGCTTTTTACCAGCTTCGGCTGATAAGACACCTGTGGCTGTTTCTGGACTGGGATAGCCTGACCACTGTTGTCGATGCACTGGTAACCTCTAGGCTGGATTACTGTTATGAGCTCTATGTGGGGATGCCCTTGAGGTTGGTCCAGAAGCTTCAGCTGGTACAAAATGTTGTGGCGAGACTGCTCACTGGGCCAGGGTATCACCAACATGTCACCCTGCTGCTGAAAGAACTGCACTGGCTGCCCATTTGCTGCCGGTCCAAGTTCAAAGTTCTAGTTCTGGTGTACAAAGCGCTATACAGCTTGGGACCGGGATACCTGAAAGACTGTCTTACTCCTTATATACCCAGCCGATCACTGTGCTCTGCAGGTGAGGGCCTCCTGCAGATACCATCTTATCAGGAGGTTCGTTCTGTACAATATAGGAAATTGACCTTTAGTGTGGCAGCACCTACTCTGTGGAATTCCTTCCCCTTAAATATTAGACAGGAGCCGTCTCTGTTATCTTTTTGGTGCCTGTTGAAGACATTCCTCTTTCAACAAGCCTTTTCAGTTGAGACCTATCCCAGTCTGTGTCTGTGTTTTATTTATTTATTTATTTATTTATTTATTACATTTATATACTGCCCCATAGCTGAAGTTTTCTGGGCAGTTTACAGCAATAAAAACATTAAAAACAAATATACAAATTTTAAAACACAAAAAACAATTTAAAAACACATGCTAAAACGTGTTGGAATTGCTTTTCAATATGTTCTTGGGGAGGCAGGGAAAGTGGCACTCTTGGAGGACGCGTCTTCAGGAGCTCCACATTATCATCTACCAAGGTCTTATTTCCTATTTAACTGTGGCTCTCTTCGGGACCCTTATCCACTGAATTTCAGCAACATCTGTTTTGGCACCCTTTGAGCTTTCATGAGAAATAAAAAACTCACACATCTCCTCTATTACCAGCAGCTTTCTGATTGATTGGCTGAGGGCCTGATAATCTCTGAAGAGAGAGGTAAGGAGCCTTTGCCAGACGTCTATGTCTGCCTCCTACAGATCGCTTTCGAGCTTTGAGCTATGATAAACAAGCCCATAAGAAATTAACATAGTGGTTCTCAAGTATGCCTCCAATATGTTTAATGAAGTTTTATTCCTTTATTTAGGTGCATTTATGCCCTTGGTACACTTTCCTTTTAAGAAGTCGTGTTCGTTAACTACTTCTTCCTCTTAAAGCCATCGCCTCCCCAAAATGGTTTGTACTAGAAAGATGTATAAAGATCAAGGAATCTTTCTGGATGGGGAATAGTAGCGACTTCTGGGAGGGTAAAGCAATTAAAAATCACTCACTTTTTCCCTTCTAATATGAAGGAGAAGAAATTTGATATATCAATACTTCCCGAGGATGGACTAAGGACTAAAGACAATGTCAGTCCAGATGGTCAGCTTTACAATGTTAATTCTACTACTCCCAACAACATGATATTGGACTTGAAGGGAACCCTCACACCAGGCCAGCCGGTTTCCCCTTCCCATAATCTGGCCCTTGAACTAGGGCATGTGGAAAATCCACCTAATCAACATCTAGGTAATTCTTCCGTCACTCCAATGCCTAATGGAAATATCCTTGAGGTCCCAAATTCCTCCCTCCTGTCAAATTTCTACTCGTTACAGAAACCATCAGAGTCCATTTTGAGAAATGTAGCTCAACATCATATTTCCCACTCAGACGATTTCCATCGGTTGGACTCTCAGCTGGCTATAATCTCAAGAGAGATCCTCTGCATTAAAATTTTTATAATGGAGGCCGACAGATTATTAACAACCCTTACTGAGGAATTTAGTAAACTGGATACCCATTACAAGACCTGTGTTTCCCCAGGCAACTATTCTTCGGACCAGACACATCGCTCAAAATTTCGGATAAGTAACCCTAGGAGGTCATCGGTATTTAAACGCCGCTCCAAATTTAAAAAGAGCATAAATGTGAAAAAGCCCCAAAACATTAAGAACTACAAGGCCCCTAGGGGTAGAAAAATGAACTATACCAAACTCTTCCAAATATTTGAAGTGTTATCAAAAACCAGGAGCACCCAAAGCAACAGCACAGCTATACAGGAATATCATCGTCCACCACCCAAATTTCATTCTGAGATAACTCGGCCATCACCACAATCGGCAGCACCAGTATACACTAGTCCACCTCATTTACATCACTCAGAGTTACAGGACTACTCGGCACGGATGCAGCAAGATTCAAATTCTCTCCGTACATCAAACAAAGAGAAGTGTTGGAATTTAAAATACAGTTTACATAAAATAGTATTGCTTAATTATACCAGGGTTAATTTTCGCGACTCTCAACTGGTGCGGAAACTACATATTATCAAATTTCTTCAGTCGATGGTCCAGGTGCAGATAAAGGAATCAGATATCGTCAAAGTGGAATATCTTCACAGTAACTCCACAAAAGCTACGGTTTTACTTACCTTTAAAAAACCGGACGTAGCAAGCATCCTGCGCGCAAACAAGCAAATATTGCTCATGAAGGGAATAATTATTCAAAGATATTTTCAGAATATAGCCGGTCCGCACCCCATACCTCTGTCCACGAATTTAGTATATACAACACAAGTTGACCCCACTATGGGTTACGGGGTAAAAACTGTTGATAAGGGTCCACCCAACCCTACTCCAAATTCTCCAGTACAGACAATCTCTTCCGGGGAGGTTCCCACCCTCCTGCGTCTCAAAGTTAATGGTGAAGTGGTTCAACCTTCTAACACCTCTCCACTCAACACTCTAACCTGTTTGAATCAAGAGCCCAGATCTAACTTCGGTAAAAAGGAGGAACCGCATAGCTTTTTTATCGAAGAAGAGGAGAACCTCTTCACAAACTTTATTACCCTCCCCTTACCGGCACAACAGGATATCATCTTTAGACTGCAGAAACTCTCCAACCTTCTGCAAACAAAGATGACCCATGCTGAATTTGCGCCATATGTAATGCCAGAAATTCAAAATACCATGAATGTGTTGGGAACTTCGCATCCTGCACTCGACATACAGACCGTGGCCCCCATGGTGGATACAACTTCCCTTCCTCAACATCGTTATACAGAGGCTGCCATTCCCACCCCGTTACATGACCCACCTCGCACAGCATATTTGAATACTTATTCTACTCCTTCCTGGACCGATGTAAGGTTCCTGGAAAACACGGAATTGGGGTCTCCTTCTAAATGCAAGGCCACGACCCCCTTATCTTCTTTGAAGCGGCCTCTCTCTAACATCAGCAGGCCGGCGCACACCTGTGAGGCGATAATCCATCTTGGGGAGACCCATAATTTACCCTCTTCCTTGGATGACTCGAATGTCCCTCTACCCACCTCTCAGACCACCAATACCAAGATCCCCATCAAGGTTGTTTCATGGAATGTGGCAGGTTGGTCCTCTAAATTTGTGGATAGATCCTTTAAAGACTTTTGCACCCAATTCCAAATTCTCTGCATCCAAGAAACGTGGGTAACTTCATTATCTTTTCCCTCGCTCCCTGGCTACGCTGTTTTTTCTTGCCCCGCAACTAAATCAGATAATGGTGGCAGGCCGCACGGTGGTTTGGCAACGTTAATTTTGGTAGATCTTAACCCAACTACTACCCAGGTAGTTGTGGTGGCCTCTAGCAACATCTTAATTACCCAAATTACCTGGCCCCCGAATTTAATTTTTTTCTGATTAATGTTTATGCCCCCCCCTGGAACCCTAAGCAAGTGGGCACTTCAATTTGGTCAGACCTAGACCAGGTTTTGACCTTTTTATATCAGGCGATGCCAGACCCTTTAATCTTATTGACTGGGGACTTTAACGCCAGACTGGGAGCAACCAATCTCGACATAGGAGGAAAACTTGGGCTGTTACTGGAAGACTTATCTTCCTTTCCTATTAGGAACTCCAGGGACTCAGTTATAAACCCAGCGGGCCACTCCCTCTTTGCCCTTATTTACAAATACCAGCTATTTATATGTAATGGATCACTTAGAAGTCCGGCTTCGGACTTATATATGTACATAGGCCCCAAAGGTAAGAGTGTCATTGATATTATGATCCTCTCCCTACCACTCATCTCCTATTTTGAGTCATTTGCTCTTCTGGCCAGACCTGAGAGTGACCATATGCCCATCCACTCCCTTTTTACCATTCCAATGGTCCCCACTTCCAGTGTATCTATACCCCCTGAGAATCTTACTTCCCAGGGTGGTAAAAGGATCTGCTGGAATGGGAAGATCCAAGATGATATAAATTTACGTTTAAGCTTGCACAGGATACTAACAATAAGGGATCACCTCCTGTCACCTCGTCAGACCCACTGGAATTTTACAACACTATAATAAAGGATATAAGGCCTTTGTTGACCCGCACTCGTCCATCCTCTCAGAGGAAACCTGGCTGGTTTGACAATCAATGTGTCGAACATAAATGCAACTTATTAAGAGCTATAAGGAACTTAAGGAAGGTAGACTCCCAAGAAAACTTTAACATCTATATATATCTCCGCAGGTCGTACAAAAATCTATTACGCTTAAAAAAAGTTAATTATACCCGTCAACAATGGTTGGAGCTCGGTTTTGCTTCTTTGGAACACAACTCGGCCAAATTTTGGGAGATAGTAACAAAAGGTATAAATGGGGAACATACCTCCTTGGATAACCAAATAACATTGGCCCAATGGTGTTCACACTTCTCCGCCCTTTTTAGCCATTCTACGTCCACTCCCTTGATACTCATTTTAATACAGAATCTCTGCTATTCCACTCCTGCCCAGAATGGGAACCTGTCACGCCACAAGAAATATCTATTCTGATTAATTCCCTGCCTGGAAAAAAAGGTCCCGGAGAGGATATGCTTCCGACAGAACTGTTTAAATCCAACCCTGACTGATGGGCTCCAGTGTTCGCCAAAATGTTCACTTTTATTAACCATCATGGAAAAGTCCCACAGGGCTGGGGTGTCAGCATAGTGGTTCCTCTCCATAAAAGGGGCTCTAAGGCCGACCCAAATTTTTTTAGGCCAATCAGTATTCTCAATGTGGCAGCCAAAATTTATGCCAAATATTTGTTAGCCAAACTGGAATCCTGGGCTGTCAAGAACTCGGTTCTTGTGGAGGAACAGGCGGGATTTGTCAAGGGAAAGTCCACCATTGATCAGTGTTTTACACTGTCTCACCTAATCCAGAAATATTCGCTCCAAAATAGAAAATAATTATTTGTTACTTTTGTCGATTTCACATCTGCTTTCAATCTCATTGATAGAGATCGATTATGGCAAAAGTTATCTGCCACGAATATAGATAGACAGTTGTTTTACTTAATACAAATGCTCCATACAAATACCTCTCTCAAGGTCAGGCTAGGCGCTAACGGGCTCCTCTCAGAAGCTATTCCAACTAATAGAGGGGTCCATCAGGGCTGTCTTCTGGCCCCATTCCTTTTTAATTTTTACATTAATAATATTGTTCAGGAACTGACTGGCCCAGACTACTTCCCGACCTCAATTTGAGACGTCAAGCTCTCGGTGTTGTTATATGCTGACGACTTATCCTTGATTGATGACTTATCCTTGATTTCTATCACCCAGATTGGGATGAGGAAATTACTAAGAAGCTTGGGAAGGTTTTGAGCCAAGGAACATTTATTAATTAACCACACCAAAACAAATGTGGTAGTGTTTGGGAAGAAAAGAAAAAATCATTCCTGGAAACGCAATGACAAGCCCATTAAACAGCAGCGCAGCTTTAGGTATCTTGGCCTCAGCTTTAACACCAATCTCACATGGAAACCCCATTTTGATTCAATTAAGCTGAAGGCCTCTCATTCTATTCAACTGCTACTCCGCTTCTTCAAATTTAAAGGAGGGAGCTTGGTCGCCCCTGTTGTAGAGGTGTTCCGAAGGAAAATAATGCCTCTACTCCTTTATGGTGCTGAGATCTGGGGGCATGCAAACATCTCCCCTTTAGAGAAAGTCCAGAATTTCTTTATTAGTTCTATCCTGGCTATTCCACAATGTACCCCTATTCCCTTCTTGAGAACAGAGACAGGACTAAACTCTGTAAAATCCTCGGTGCACGCGGTTTTGGCCGTTTACTGGCTTAAGCTTGCGTGTATGAGTGATTCACACCTTCCCAAGAAGTGCCTTTTAGAACAACTGCAGAATCCATCCCATAACAGCTAGTTAAATAGGACCAAACTCATTCTGTCCGTTTATGGGATTAACATAGAATTTTTACCCTCCCATCCTTCCAAGCGTGCGAAACAGATACTTAAGGAAAGAATCCACCTGCATGCTAAAAGATGGGATCTTCATGCCTCTACCCAATCGTCTTTTTCTCTGTGGTACCCTCTGTTCAAAACTACTTTTATCATGGAGCAATATTTTACCTTTCTAACTGCCCCACTACTGAGAAAATCTTTTACGGCATTACTCTTTCAATCTATGCCCACTGCTTTGCTTGACAGGAGATATGCAAAAGTTCCAATCCATCTACAACTCTGCATTTGCAAATCAGGAGAAAGTCGAGGACATCGTCCATTACCTATTAAGATGTCCCTTCTATAATGCCCCGAGGCTTAAATTCCTTTCTACTATTATCCACTTTCTCTCAAACAGGCCACCTTTGGAGCAAATATGCGTCCTTTTAGCTGGTAGTGGCATTTTTTTAACTTCCCAAGTAGCAAACTTTGCTCTGGCTGCGGGGAAAATCAGAGCCAGACACCACAAACAACAATTGGCTGCTATGGAGTTACCTTGATTTTTGAAGCTTTTAAAGTTTAAATTTAATTGCAATCCTTGACTGGTATGCGAATTTTTAATTTAAATTTGCTACATATGTGGGGCTGCCTTTGAAGACAGTTCAGAAACTGCAGCTTGTGCAAAACACAGTGGCCAGATTAGTAACAGGGACCACACGGTCTGAACATATAAAACCGATTCTGGCCCGTTTGCATTGGCTGCCTATATGTTTCTGAGCTCAATTCAAGGTGATGGTTTTGACCTATAAAGCCTTACATAGCTTGGGACCACAATACCTGATGGAATGCCTCTCCTGTTATGAACCCACCCATACACTACGTTCAAGATCAAAGGCCCTCCTCCGGGAGCCTACTCCAAGGGAAGCTTGGAGGGTGGCAACAAGGGAGAGGGCCTTCTCAGTGGTGGCCCCCAAATTATGGAATGATGTTTCTGACAAGGTGCGCCTGGCGCCAACACTGTTATGTTTTCGGCGCCAGGTCAAGACTTTCCTCTTCTCCCAGGCATTTTAGCATGTGTTGTAAATTGTTTTTATATTGTTTTAAATTTTAAAATTGTGTTTTAAATTGTTTTAAAAATATGTGTTTTAAATTGTATATTTGTTTTAATGTTTTTGATTGCTGTAAACCGCCCAGAGAGCTTTGGCTATGGGGCGGTATACAAGTGCAATAAAATAAATAAATAAATTAATAAGTAAATAAATAAATACACCTTCATGGTCCAATAGATGGCTTTGCATTTATGGTAAAATTGTCAAGAGACAAAAAACAACAGTCAAGAAACCTCCAAGTGGGTAACAAGCAAGGGGGTAATAAAGAAGCAGAGAAGTTTAGCAGAAAATAACCGAAGAACTGTAACAGAATTTGGATTCCTGGCAGTCCGCATTGTTGATAGAATATAGCTAGTAAACCTGCATATAGTTTCTATGTAGATACACACATTAATATGTAGGTGAACTGTATGTTTAACTGAAAGGACCACACCATTTTGTGTTTACCCTCGGTTCTGTCTTTCTCTCTTGTTTATAATTTTAGATTGTGTGCTTCCTGGAGCAGGGCTACATAAATAATATTATTTATTCTTCCTTCTTATCTATCATTTTATATAGCTTCAAATAAACCCTTCATCAAAATTAAAAATGAGTACCTGACTGCAAACATACTATATATTACTGATTAAACACAAGAGGGAAGGGGACAGCGAGGACAGAAAGTGGTATAAGAATTCACTAATAGGCAAAAAACCTTGTGGTTTAATAACGTACCTATAGCCAACATATATTTTTATCAAACTTTTAAAAGCAGGGAAATTGGGCAGCTATAGTGAATGCACCAGGGGAGCAGGAGACCTGACCTCATCTTTGAGATATTGGACCATCCTACAAATTTGTCAAAATGCAAACACAATTTCGGTTGGTCTTTCACAGTCCAATCCACTTCCTGTGTAGCTTGGAAGAATTTGGTAATGTGTCTCTGAGCATACAGTGAGTGGTGGTAATACCTGCCAACTCCAAAGATGGAGAATTACATTTTTGTATGTTTGTTGGTGTTCTACTTACTTTGCTTCTTTGCTGTGTTACTATTGTTTCTACAGAGAATCCAATCAAGAAATTTTATTTCTCTAATTATTCATCCTAGAAACCTGTGTTTCTAAACAACAAAGTTTTTTTGCCTATTAGTGCATTTTCCCTGCTTTTTAATCCGGGAGGTAAGAAATGGGATCCTGTCAGGCCCAGGATGAGACTCAGGAACCAGACCAGGGGTTGTAAGTAATTCAGTTTTTATTAGAGTAATGTCCAAACAAAGACTGCGTCTTCTCATGAAGCAGTACAGAAATACAGGTCCTGCGGCATTGAGAGAAAGTTGACAGAGCAAGGAGCTGCTTCCCGCTTGTTCTTTCAGAAGGGGCCAAACGGGCGCACAACCTTTTGCTCCTCCTTAACTGCCCCTCAGGTACTACCCGCCTTCCCCCCTTCTCTCTTGTCTTTTCAGATGTCTTCGTGTGCACGGCGAAGGGGGAAGCATCGACCCCTCCTCTTCTGAAGTTTCCGATTCCAGTATGGGGGCTGGGGGGGCTGATGGTAAACTGCCTCGTGGCTTTTCTGCCTTGGGCAGCCCTCCCTCTTCTCCCTCCTGTTCTGAGCTTCGGAGAAGGGGAGGCGTGGGAATGTCCAGGGACGTTTCTGAAACTCCAAAGCTCTCAGGCTCTCCATTGCTAAGCAACCCTATCTCTGGCATTTCCTCTGCTTCATCTTCTCTCCACTCGGGCGAAGTTGCTCCCCCTCCTCCCTGCCATCCGTCTGAATCCCCTTCTTCCAACCCCCCGGGACCCCAACTCTGCCTCCTGACATCATCCCCTCTCCCAAGCTGCCCCCCCTTTTGCTGACTTGGGGCGGTGGGGAAAACGTTGATGGAAAAGTTTTACCAAGTCTGGAGCATGCACGTCAACTTCATCTTCCCATGATCTATCAGCTGGTCCATAGCCTTTCCAGTGAATCAAGTACTGCAACTTGCGGCGTCTTATTCTGGAGTCTAGTATTTCCCCAACTTCAAACTCAATTTGCTCATTTACCAGGAGCGGAGCTCCGGGAGGCTCCTCTGGCCGTAACTCACTGGGAGGGGCGGCTTTTGTTAACAGGGATCGATGAAACACAGGATGTATTTTAAACGTGTCAGGTAGCTTCAGTCGGTACGCCACGGGATTAATTTGAGTTTCTATTTCAAAAGGACCCACCCTCTTGTCTTGTAATTTTCTACATTTGCCTGGCATTTGGAAGAAGCGGGTGGACAGCCAGACCCGATCTCCTGGCTGCAGGGGGGGGGGCCCTCCTTCCTGCGCAGGTCAGCAACTCACTTGTACTCCGTTTTGGCTTCGTTTAACTGTTGTTTCAACGTCTGTTGTGCCGCCTGCAATTCCCTAAGAAAGTTCTCTGCCGCCGGTACCAGCATACCCTCTGAGCTGCTTGGAAAGACTTTAGGATGGAATCCATAATTAGCGAAAAACGGGATTTGTTGAGTGCTGGAATGCAGGGAGTTGTTGTAGGCAAACTCTGCAAAATGCAAATATGATACCCAATCAGTCTGTTGATAGGACACATAGCTACGTAAATATCTTTCCAAAACGGCGTTCAAGCGTTCCGTCTGGCCGTCTGTCTGGGGGTGATGGGCGGAGGAGAGTTTTAACTCCGTCTGCAGCTGTTTCCACATGGCTCTCCAAAATTTGGCTGTGAACTGAGTTCCTCGGTCCGAGACTACACTGTTTGGCAACCCATGCAGCCGGTAGACTTCTTTGATGAATAACTTGGCCGTTTCTTTAGCCTCTAAGGCCCCTGCACAAGGAAGAAAATGCGCCATTTTGGTGAGTAAATCTACCACTACTAGAATGGCTGTCATTCCTTGGGACTTGGGTAAATCAGTTATAAAATCCATGGAGAGGTCCTTCCAGGGTTCGTGTGGGACAGGCAACGGTTGTAACAGTCCTGCTGGTGTCCCTGTTTGTGTTTTTGTCCGCATAAAGACAGAGCAGGACTTTACATAGTTTTCAATATCCCGACGCATTTTAGGCCACCAAAAGTCCTTGGCCACGTTCTGAATGGTTTTGTAAATCCCAAAGTGTCCCGCTGTGATGGAATCATGGCACTGGCGTAGGATTCTGAGCCTTAATTCCCCTTCTGGCACATATCTGGCTGTTTTGAACCATAACAGTCCATCCCTCCAGTGGAAAGTTACTTCTGAGTCTTGATCTTGTCCCGTCTCCTGCCTATATCTTAGCATGTCTGCATCTTCTTGTTGTGCCTTTTTGAGTTCCTCTTCCCATGAAGGCTGACATGATCCCAACATTAATTTCTCTGGCGGGATCACGTACTGAGGCTGGTCCTCGGATTCACTTTCTTTGAATTGTGGCTGTCTGGATAAGGCATCTGCTCTCTGGTTTTTGGCTTGGGCATGATAAATAATCTTGAAGTTGAATCTAGTGAAGAACTGGGACCATCTTATCTGTCTCTGGTTCAACTTTCTGGCTGTTTGGAGGCTTTCCAGATTCTTGTGGTCGGAGCGCACTTCAATCTGATGAGAGGCCCCCTCTAGGTATTGTCTCCAGTTCTCAAAAGAATCCTTGATGGCCAGCAGCTCCTTCTCCCATACTGTGTAGTTCTTCTCTGCAGGCTTTAACTTCCGAGAGAAGTACGCGCAGGGGTGCAGCTCCTTTCCCCCTTGGTCTAATTGCAGAAGGACCCCCCCGATGGCAAAATCTGAAGCATCTGCTTCCACAACAAAAGGGTGGGTCGGGTCAGCAAAGCGCAGAATGGGCTCGGAAGCGAACCTTCACTTCAGCTCCTCAAAGGCCTCGGTGGCATTCTCTGTCCATTGAAACTTCTTCTTTCCCCTTAAGCAGTCAGTCAGAGGAGCTGTTAATTTGGAAAACCCTGGAATGAACTTTCTGTAATAGTTGGCAAACCCTAGAAACCGTTGTACATGCTTTTTGGTAACAGGCAGGCCCCAGTCCAATATACAACTTACTTTCCCTGGGTCCATCTCCACTCCTTCCGCTGAGATTCGGTACCCAAGGAAGTCCAAAGACTTGAGGTCAAATCCACATTTCTCTAACTTGGCATACAAGTGATTCTCTCTCAGTCTCTTCAGCACCGTTTTCACATGCTGATCATGGTCTTCCTGGTTCTTTGAGAACACCAGGATATCATCTAAGTAACAGATTACATACGTGTCCAACAGGTCTCTAAACACGCCGTTCATGAACTTTTGAAAAACTCCTGGGCTTCCAGAAAGCCCGAACGGCATGACCAGGTACTCAAACTGACTATAAGCGGTCAAGAATCCCGTTTTCCATTCATGTCCCTCCTTCATTCTGATCAGATTGTACACTCCCCTCAAATCCAACTTCGTGAAGACGTTTGCGGAGCGCAGTCGGTCTAGCAGCTCTGAAATCAGGGGCAGCGGGTAGCTGTTAGGGATGGTGATCTGGTTCAATGCGCGATAGTCGTTACAAGGTCTGAGTTCCCCCCCTTCTTTTTCACCAACAATAGTGGCGCTCCAGCAGGGGACTGTGAGGGACGTACGAATCCTCGCCTCAGGTTTTTATCCAGAAATTCCATCAGGGCCTCCCTCTCAGTCTCTGTGAGCGAGTAAATTTTCCCCGATGGGATGCTGGCTCCTGGGACGAGATCAATCGCACAGTCATAAGGGCGGTGGGGGGGTAGAGTCTCTGCCTCTTTTTCATCAAATACATCTTTGAATTCCTCATACTTCAGCGGCAGGGTCACTTGCTCGCTCTCCTGCGCTGCCGCCGCCAAGGTGTTTTTGATTCCTTCGGGTTGACAGTTCTCCTGACAATACTGTGAGGTGAACCACACCACCGCCTCCTTCCAACTTATCTTGGGTTCGTGCTTTGCTAGCCAGGGCATTCCCAGAATCACCTCAAAGTTCGAGAGAACTGACACGTATAGCGAAATGAACTCTTCATGCCCAGGAATTTGAAGTTTCACTTCCTCCATGGCTTGTGTCACCCCTCCTGACTTCAGGGGTCTCCCATCGATGGTCTCCACAGATAGGGGAGCGTCCAGTTTCCACCGTGAAATTCCATGACGCTTGGCTAGCTTTGCATCAATAAAATTTGTGGAGGCTCCACTGTCAATCAAGGCAGTAGAATTAAACACCACTCC